>NC_060215.1:92090000-92250000 GCF_021130785.1 Homalodisca vitripennis
GACATACAGTAAGTAATAATGAATATTAATAGAATTAATCTATAGTATGAACTAATAAAACATTTTAGAATTAAATAAATGTTAAAATCAATTTAAAATTATGATTTTAAATGACAAAGCTAATAATTATATTCAATTAAATTTTAATTTAATATTGAATATTCCATATGCATAAATATGAGTAATATAATTTAAGTAATTAAGAAATTTATATTAATCCCAACTTAATATTAAATTTCATATAATTATTAAATATATCAACCTTCTTTCTAATAAGAGAAAGAAAGAAGGTTGAATTAACAATTATGACATACAGTAAGTAATAATGAATATTAATAGAATTAATCTATAGTATGAACTAATAAAACATTTTAGAATTAAATAAATGTTAAAATCAATTTAAAATTATGATTATAAATGACAAAGCTAATAATTATATGAAATTTAATATTAAGTTGGGATTAATATAAATTTCTTAATTACTTAAATTATATTACTCATATTTATGCATATGGAATATTCAATATTAAATTAAAATTTAATTGAATATAATTATTAGCTTTGTCATTTATAATCATAATTTTAAATTGATTTTAACATTTATTTAATTCTAAAATGTTTTATTAGTTCATACTATAGATTAATTCTATTAATATTCATTATTACTTACTGTATGTCATAATTGTTAATTCAACCTTCTTTCTTTCTCTTATTAGAAAGAAGGTTGATATATTTAATAATTATATGAAATTTAATATTAAGTTGGGATTAATATAAATTTCTTAATTACTTAAACTATATTACTCATATTTATGCATATGGAATATTCAATATTAAATTAAAATTTAATTGAATATAATTATTAGCTTTGTCATTTATAATCATAATTATATGAAATTTAATATTAAGTTGGGATTAATATAAATTTCTTAATTACTTAAACTATATTACTCATATTTATGCATATGGAATATTCAATATTAAATTAAAATTTAATTGAATATAATTATTAGCTTTGTCATTTATAATCATAATTTTAAATTGATTTTAACATTTATTTAATTCTAAAATGTTTATTAGTTCATACTATAGATTAATTCTATTAATATTCATTATTACTTACTGTATGTCATAATTGTTAATTCAACCTTCTTTCTTTCTCTTATTAGAAAGAAGGTTGATATATTTAATAATTATATGAAATTTAATATTAAGTTGGGATTAATATAAATTTCTTAATTACTTAAACTATATTACTCATATTTATGCATATGGAATATTCAATATTAAATTAAAATTTAATTGAATATAATTATTAGCTTTGTCATTTATAATCATAATTTTAAATTGATTTTAACATTTATTTAATTCTAAAATGTTTTATTAGTTCATACTATAGATTAATTCTATTAATATTCATTATTACTTATTGTATGTCATAATTGTTAATTCAACCTTCTTTCTTTCTCTTATTAGAAAGAAGGTTGATATATTTAATAATTATATGAAATTTAATATTAAGTTGAGATTAATATAAATTTCTTAATTACTTAAACTATATTACTCATATTTATGCATATTTAATATTCAATATTAAATTAAAATTTAATTGAATATAATTATTAGCTTTGTCATTTATAATCATAATTATATGAAATTTAATATTAAAAAGTAAAAAAAAAAAGTAAAGAATGTCTTATTTTACCAGGCGAAGTTAGGGCTAAGAAGCCCTCTCTAACACTTAACCTGGGATTAATATAAATTTCTTAATTACTTAAACTATATTACTCATATTTATGCATATGGAATATTCAATATTAAATTAAAATTTAATTGAATATAATTATTAGCTTTGTCATTTATAATCATAATTTTAAATTGATTTTAACATTTATTTAATTCTAAAATGTTTTATTAGTTCATACTATAGATTAATTCTATTAATATTCATTATTACTTACTGTATGTCATAATTGTTAATTCAACCTTCTTTCTTTCTCTTATTAGAAAGAAGGTTGATATATTTAATAATTATATGAAATTTAATATTAAGTTGGGATTAATATAAATTTCTTAATTATTTGATTAAATTTTTCTTGGTCTTATTTTTATAACTTATATTTAGTTTTATTTCCTATTTTCTTTTATTGCCTTAATAAAGTTTGATTCTTTCTTTTTTATTAGTTTGTTAGATTGATTATATGAATAACTATTAAATTAATTTTTATTCAGTAATTAGTATTAATTTTAATTTTATTTTTGATTTAGATATTTAATTAGGTTTGGTTAAATTTGTGCCAGCATTCGCGGTTAGACAATTAATCCAAGTTAATATTTTAGGTTAAGTATTTTATTTGAATTTAATTTTTTTTTGCTTAGGTGGAATTTGTATTTAAATTAATTTCTATTTTTTTGTAATGCGAAATTTATTTTTTAAACTAGGATTAGATACCCTATTATTGTAAATTTAAATTTTATTCCTGAATAGTATTAGTTATGTTCTTTTAAACTCGAAGAATTTGGCGGTAAATTAATCTTACTAGAGGAACCTGTTTTTTAATTGATAAACCACGATTTTTTATACTTAAATTAAATTTGTATATCTCTATAATTTGGAGTGTGTTTTAAGATTTATTCTCTTTTACTTTTAAAGATTTATATTAGGTCAAGGTGCAGTTTTATTTAAGTAAACATGGGTTACTTTAATTATAAATTATTAGGATAATAATTTTTATAATTATTTTGAATAAGGATTTAGTAGTAATTTCGAATAAATATTCGTTTTGAATTTTGTTCTAATTTATGTACATATCGCCCGTCACTCTCAATAATATGGGATAAGTCGTAACAAAGTAGTTTTACCGGAAGGTGAAGCTAGAAAGTCAGATAGTAGCTTATATTAAAGCTTATTATTTACATTAATACAAAAATTTATTAATTTTATCTGATAATATTTTCTTATTTTTATTTATTTTTATTATAATATTATTTTATTTTTTTTAGTACTATTATTAAAATAATTTTTATTTTTAACTGATTAGGTTTTTATTATTATTTTTAATTCATTTTTAGTACCTTTTGTATCATGGTTGATTTAATATCTTATTTATAATTTTTTTCCCGAAAATTAGATATTTATTTTTATATTTTTTTTAATGTTTTATATTTATTTATAATTTAAAAATGGTAATTAAAAGTTAATCGTTCTTTTTATATCTGGTTACTTTAGAAATTAATTTAATTAAGGATTGATGGTTGAGTTTTATTTAAAATTTGTTTTTCTTAAATTTCTTAGGATAAGCTAAGTTTTTATTTAAAATTTTTTTTTATTCAATTTTACAGCTTTAATATTATGCATTTTTAGTTTTTAATATATTAATTTATTTAAATTTAATTTTTTTATATTTATTTTTTTATAAGGTTTATTTATTGAATAAAATTTTATTTTAAATACTGATTAAATTAGTATAATTTTAATTTATATTTTATGAACTCGACATATTTAATTTTCAACTGTTTATCAAAAACATTTCTTTTAGGAAAATTTTAAAAGTAAATTCTGCCCTATGATTATTTAAATGGCTGCAGTATTCTGACTGTGCAAAGGTAGCATAATAATTAGTCTTTTAATTGAAGGCTGGTATGAATGAATAGATGAGGGATTAATTTTATTTTTTTTAATTTTATAATTTGATTTTTAGGTAAAAAAGCCTAATTTTTTTTTGGGACGATAAGACCCTATAGAACTTTAATTTTAATAAGTTTTATGTATTTTTTAGTAAATTTATTTTTTAATTTTATTAATTTTTTTTCTGGGGCGGAAGATAAATTTGACTTTATTTTTTTAATTCATTTAATTTATGTAATTTAGATCCAATAATGATTTTAAGATTAAGTTACCTTAGGGATAACAGCGTTATTTTAATGAGGAGTTCTTATCTATATTAAAGTTTGTGACCTCGATGTTGAATTAAGATTAGATTGAGGGGCAGGTTTTTCATTTCTAAGTCTGTTCGACTTTTAAATTCTTACATGATTTGAGTTCAAACCGGTGTAAGCCAGGTTGGTTTCTATCTAGAAATATTAAGATTTTTTTAGTACGAAAGGACCATTAAATCCAATTTATATTGTGTTGAAATAATGCTAGATTGGCAGATTTTAGTGCAATAAATTTAGAATTTATAAAAATGATTAATTCATATCTAGTAATTTTTTTTATTACATCTTTAATTTTAATTATTTTAGTAATAGTTTCTGTCGGTTTTTTTTACTTTATTAGAACGCAAGGTTCTAAGTTATATACAGATTCGTAAAGGTCCAAATAAAGTAGGTTTTATGGGTTTATTACAACCTTTTAGAGATGGTATTAAGCTTTTTTTAAAGGAGCAGGTTTGACCAATTAATTCTAATTCATTAATTTATTATTTATGCCCTTTATTTAGTTTAATTCAATCTTTATTTATTTGGTGTTTATTTCCTTTTTATTGAAATTGTATTAGATTTGTTTTTGGTATGTTATTTTTTTTATGTTGTTCTAGACTTAGAATTTATGGTCTTATTATTTGTGGCTGATCTTCAAATAGAAGTTATTCTATGTTAGGGTGTATTCGTAGAATTTCACAGGCTATTTCTTATAAGGTTTCATTATCTTTAATTATATTATGTTTTTTTTTAATAATTAATGGTTACAATTTTATTAATTTTTTTGTTTTTCAGGTTAGTAGATGATTTTTTTTTTGTTCAGTTCCTATATTTTTATGCTGATTTTCTTGTTGTTTAGCTGAGAGAAATCGTACTCCATTTGATTTTTCTGAAGGGGAAAGTGAATTAGTTTCTGGATTTAATATTGAGTATGGTTCTGGTGGATTTGCTTTATTATTTATTTCTGAATATGCTAGTATTATTTTTATTTCTAGTTTAACTGTTATTATTTTTTTTGGGGGTGATTTTTATAGATTTATTTTTTTTATTAAGTTAATTTTTTTTTGTTTTTTATTTATTTGAGTTCGTTGTTCTTTTCCTCGGTTTCGTTATGATAAACTGATATATTTAGCATGGAAGTGCTATCTTCCTATTTCTTTAAGTTTTATTATTTTTTTTGTTTTTATTAAGGTTTTAGTCTTTTATCATTTTTTTTTGTAAAGTTATTAAATTTCTCTTTCTTATATTTTCAAAATATAAACTTTATATAAGCTAAATAACTATTTAATAATTTTATCTCATATTTTTGAAATTAATGGATCTCTAATAAAGTAAATAAAATATATAACTGTTAATATTATTCCTGTTTCTGTATATGGTAGTTCTACAGGTCGTGCTCCAATTCATGTTAGTAGAATTACTGTTGAAGAAAATATTCAAAAGTTGATTTGATTAATTGGATAAAATTCAATTCCTTTAAATTTTATTTTTATGGAGAATGGTAAAATTATTAAAATTAAAATTGATAAAAATAATGCTATCACCCCTCCTAATTTATTGGGAATTGACCGTAGAATTGCATATGCAAATAAGAAGTATCATTCAGGTTGAATGTGAATTGGGGTTACCATAGGGTTTGCAGGAGTAAAATTATCTGGGTCTGATAAGATGTAAGGTTCAGTTATATTTAAAATTAGAAGTATAGTAATGATAATTGAAAATCCTATTAAGTCTTTAATTGAGAAATATGGGTGAAATGGAATTTTATCAATGTTTGAGTTAATCCCAATTGGGTTATTTGAACCTGTTATATGAAGAAAAAATAGATGAATAATTGTTATTATTGCAATAATAAATGGTAAAAGAAAATGAAGTCTAAAAAATCGTGATAGTGTTGCATTATCTACAGCGAATCCTCCTCAAATTCAGTTAACTAATATTCTTCCAATGTAAGGGAGCGCTGACAATAAGTTTGTAATAACAGTTGCTCCTCAAAAAGATATTTGACCTCATGGTAAAACGTACCCTAAGAATGCTGTAGCTATTGTTAATAATATAATTATTACTCCTACTATCCATGTTTTAATAAACTTGTATGACCCATAATATATACCTCGTCCTGTATGTAAATATATGCAGATAAAAAATATTGATGCACCATTTGAATGGATTGTTCGCATTAATCAACCGTAATTTACATCTCGAGTAATGTGATTTACTCTATTAAATGCTATTTCAATATTTGATGTATAATGTATTGATAATAAAATACCTGTAATTAGTTGAATAGTTAAGCATAAACCTAAAATTGATCCAAAATTTCATCATGATGATAAATTTAAAGGAGCTGGTAAATCAATTAGTGAGTAATTAATAATTTTAATAATTGGGTTATTTTTTCGTATTGGCTTATTCATAAGTTTTTTTTCGTAAAGGGCCTTCGTGTAATTTGACAATTTTTGTTGTGGAAATTATAGTTAATAGTAAAAATATTACTATAATTATAGTAATGATTATTGATTTTTCATTGTATAATTTGATTATTGAAATTTTTTCTATTGGGCTATTTTCTGATAATTCCAGTTTATCTATTACTTGATTTTCATTTATTATTTCACTAACTTATTTTCTGTATTTGACCCCTGTACAGGGTATTCTTCAATAAATTGAATAAGAACATTTATTTTTATGTTTTTAATTCCATTAAAATTTTGACTTATACCCAATAAAATTTCATTATTATTCAATTCATTACTTAGTATTTTACATAATGAAAATAAATCATTCATAAAATTAAAAGGAACAAGATTAATCATAATAAGATTATTTATTTTAATTTTATTTAATAATTTAATAGGATTACTTCCTTATATCTTTACATCATCTTCTCATTTATTATTTTGTTTATCATTGGCACTACCATTATGACTTTCACTTATAATTTATGGTTGAGTTAATAAGACAAATCATATATTTATTCATTTAGTACCTACTGGTACACCAGGAATTTTAATGCCATTTATAGTTCTTATTGAAACGATTAGAAATTTAATTCGGCCTGGTTCATTAGCAGTGCGATTAACAGCAAATATAATTGCAGGGCATTTATTAATGTCACTTTTGGGAAACAATGCAACAAATTATTATATAATTTTAATATTAATAATCATATTTATAATTTTAATAACATTTGAACTTGCAGTAGCTATTATTCAATCATATGTATTTATAACACTTATAAACCTATATTCTAGAGAAATTTAAAATGAATAACCACCCATTTCATTTAGTTGATAATAGTCCCTGACCTATTATTGGATCAATTGGAGTCATAACCATTACTTCAGGCATAGTAATATGATTCCACAAATTTAATATAATATTATTCATCCTAGGATTTATTATTGTAATTTTAACAATAATTCAATGATGACGTGATGTAACACGGGAAGCCACATTTCAAGGATTACATACCAAAAAAGTTTCATTAAGAATAAAATGAGGAATAGTATTATTTATTGTATCTGAAGTATTATTTTTTTCTTCATTTTTTTGATCATTTTTTCATAGAAGATTATCACCAACAATTGAAATTGGGTTACAGTGACCCCCAATTGGAATTAAAACATTTAATCCTATAAATATTCCTTTATTAAATACTATAATTTTATTATATTCTGGTATTACAATAACATGAGCTCATAATGCATTAATTAATAAAAATTATACACAAGTAGTTCAAAGAATAATTGTTACAGTAATTATAGGAATATATTTTACTGCTTTACAAACATATGAATATATTGAATCTCCTTTCTGTATTTCTGATTCAATTTATGGCAGCACATTTTTTATAAGAACAGGATTTCACGGAATTCATGTAATTATTGGAACAATTTTTATTATTGTATCATTACTCCGAATATTAAAATTACATTTTTCAAGAACTCACCACGTGGGATTTGAAGCATCAGCTTGATATTGACATTTTGTTGATGTTGTTTGACTATTCTTATATATTTCAATTTACTGATGAGGTAGATAATTCATTTATTATAAAAAGTATATCAGGCTTCCAACTTGAAGGTTTATTAATTAAAATGAGTAATAAATTTAACTATAATTTTTTTTTTATTACTATAATCCTTTTATTAATTATTATAATATTAATTATTATAATTGGAAAAAAAAAGTATTATTGAATACCAAAAATCAACTCCATTTGAATGTGGGTTTAATCCAATTTCTCATAAACGATTACCATTTTCAATTCATTTTTTCTTAATTGCTGTTTTATTTTTAATTTTTGACATTGAAATCATCATCATTTTACCTATAATTTTAACTATATATAATGTAAATATAATAACATGATTATTAACTTCAATTATATTCATTTTAATTTTAATAATTGGTTTATACCATGAATGATATAATGGAATATTAAATTGAGCTAAATAGGATTATATTTAATTATAATATTTGATTTGCATTCAAAAGGTGCTTAATAAGCTAATCTTAACATAGAAGTAAAAAATTTACATTTAGTTTCGACCTAAAATTAGGAATAAATTTCCCATGTTTTAGTTAAAGCCAAAATTAGAGGCATCTTATTGTTAATAAGAATAATGAATTTTTTCTAACTAAAAGAGGTTAAGTTAAAGAGATAGCTGCTAACTAATTTCTTAAGCGGTTCAATTCCGTTTACCTCTTATCCATATAGTTTAAAAAACATTTTATTTTCATTAAAAAAAAGGAATTTAATTCCTATGGATTGTTACTAGAAATATAATCACCTTAATATCTTCAATATCATGCTCTAATTAAGCTATAGTAACAAATTAAAATTATAAATCAAATTAAAAATGTTAATAAAAAAACCTTTAAATTATTTATAGAATAAAATTGAATAAAATTTGATAGATTTAATAAATAATAAGAAATACCTATAGGACCATAGTATTCACTTCATATTAAAGAATTAGATTTTGAATTTTCAGAAAATAAATAAACATTTTTATATAAAAAATTTAAATATCTAGATATAAATCACATGTTGCCATTAAATAAATAATAAGACATATTAAAATAGTAATTAAATTTACAAGATTCTATACCTAATCAAATACCTATTAAAACTAATAGTAAAGAAGCTATTTTAAGCTTTATCGGAAGTAAAATAAAATAGAAATCAAAATTTATTAATCAAAGCATTATACATCCAGTGAAAATCGAAAATAAAGTTAAAATAAAAATTCTTAATTTTATATATAAATATTCATCATAAATAAAATTTATACTAATAAACTTATTATTATGAATCATTGAATAATAAAATAAACGAAATCTATAAAAAGCGGTTAAACCTAGAGAAAAATAAAAAATTACAAAAACTAAGTAATTTAATTGATTTCTTACTATATATTCAATAATTATATCCTTAGAATAAAACCCAGATAAAAATGGAATTCCACATAAAGTTAAATTAGCAATATTAAAACAAGAAGTTGTAAAAGGTATTAATATACATACTGATCCCATTAATCGAATATCTTGATTATCATTTATATAAAAAATAAAAATACCTGAACAAAGAAATAATAGAGATTTAAATATAGCATGTCTTAATAAATGAAAAAATGATAAATCAAGAAGACCTAAGAATAAAGAACTTATCATTAAACCTAATTGGCTTAGAGTAGATAAAGCAATAATTTTTTTTAAATCAAATTCATAAATTGCACAAATAGAAGAAAAAGTTATAGTTATCAAACTAATAAATAAAAATATATAATTATTAAAATTGAAACTATTATAAAAACGAATTAATAGATAAACTCCAGCTGTAACTAAAGTAGACGAATGAACTAATGAAGAAACAGGTGTTGGAGCTGCTATGGCAGCAGGTAGTCAACAAGAAAAAGGAATTTGAGCTCTCTTTGTAAAACAAGAAATAGTTATTAAATAAAAAATATATTCATTATAATAATCTAAGTAATACATAAAATGTCATCCCCCATAAGATATAATTCAACAAGCAGAAATTAATAAACCAATATCACCAATTCGATTAGTTAAACAAGTAATTATTCCAGCTAAATATCTTTTCATTGAATTATAGTAAATAACTAAACAATAAGATACAAGACCTAACCCATCCCAACCTAAAAGAATTCTAATTAAATTAGGTCTGATAATTATTAAAATTATACTAAAAACAAATAAAATAACTAAAAACAAAAAACGATTTCTATTATAATAACCAAAACCTATATAATCAGAACTGTATAAAACAACCATTGAAGAAATTAATATAACAACTGATGAAAAAGAAATAGATACTCAATCAAAAATTATTAAATAATTAATTCTCAAAGAATTAATTAATAGAATATTCCACTCCAATATTAAAAATATTCCATTATATATAAAATATAAAGAAGAAATAAATAAGAAAACAGAAAAAATAAATAAAATCAAAAATCAATATAAGTAAACATTTAATTTTAACAAAATTTAAGGTAATATACATCTAAGAAACCACAACTCTTTATTTTTTTTTTAAACTACTTAAATTATCAAAAAATACAATCTATAAATAAAATAATTAAAAATAATGGTATTAAATGAACAATTATAAGAAGGTATTCACGAACATTCCCAAGACTATAACAATACAAATTATGATATTTACCGTGTTGTGTAAAACTAAATAAATAAAATCTGAAACAAGCAGTAAAAAAAGATATAAAAATAATAAAAATTAATGAACCAGATCAATACATAATTATTCTATTTATAATTATAATTTCACTAATAAAATTAATTCTAGGGGGACAACTTATATTAAAAGAACAAAATATAAATCATATTATTCTTATTCTGGGTATAAATAATATTAAACCCTTATTAATAAAAAAACTACGGCTCAAAAAACGTTCATAAGAAATATTAGCTAAACAAAATAAACCTGATGAACAAAGCCCATGACCAATTATTATTAAATAAGAACCAATTAAACCAAATTTAGTTATTGATAATATTCCTATTAAACATATACATATATGAGCAATAGAAGAATAAGCAATTAAACATTTTACATCACCTTGAATTAAACATACTAATCTAACTAAACAAGAACCAACTAATGATAAAGAATATCAAAATCATCTAAAATTAATAAACAAATATTCATAAATAAATATAAAACGAAGAATACCATAACCACCAATTTTCAATAGTAGGCCAGCTAAAATTATTCTCCCTCTTACAGGAGCTTGAACATGAGCTTTAGGTAATCATAAATGAAATATATACAAGGGCAATTTAACTATAAAAGCAATTAATATTATAAAATGTATTATGAAACTTAATGAGACACCAAAATTATAATCAAAACTTATACTGCCAAAACTTATATATAAATAAATAATTACTAATAATAAAGGTAAAGAAGCTAACAAAGTATAAAAAAACAAGTATAAACCTGAAATTAAACGTTCTGGTTGATACCCTCAACCTATAATAATTAAAAAAAGGGGAATAAGTCTAAACTCAAAAAAAAATATATAATAATTATCTTTATAACACAAAAAATTAAAATTAAACTAATTATTAACAGATAACAACAAAATAAAAAGAATGAAGATATTAATGAACCAAAAATAGATGATCTAGATAAAATTATTAAACTACTAATTATAATTCTTAAAATAATTAAACCATAAGAAATATTATCAATACCAAAAAAATAACTAACTGAACCAAAAAATCCATAACAACTATTTACTAAAAATAACAATATTAAAAAAATAAAAAAAAACTGAATTAAAAATCAATAATTAATAAATAAAAAGGGGGTTAAAAACAAAACAAATAAAATAAATTTTATCATAATATAATAGAATTTAAATAATCATTTCCATGACTTCGAATTAAAGAAACTAAAATTCTTAAACCTAAAACACCTTCACAAACATAAAAAGTTATAAAATAAATATAAAGATAAAATGTATAATTAGATATTAAACAAATCAATATAATTATACAAAGAAGGGATAAAACTAAAAATTCCAATCTTAATAAACATAAAAGAATATGATTACGAATATAGATTATAGAAATTAAACTAAATACAAACATAAGTAAAAAAAAATAGAAAATTCATTAGTTTTAATAATTTAATATAAAATATTAGTCTTGTAAACTAAATTTAGATTTCTATCTTTAAAACATCAGCAAAGTAGAATTTACATCTTTAATCTCCAAAATTAATATTTTAATAAACTATTTGCTGTAATTAAAATTACACTGTTAAAAATTATAATTATTATCCCAATAATACTTATTATATTAAAAAACCCTATGTCCATAGGAATAATACTTATTGTACAAACATTATTTATATGTATGTTAATAAATAAAATAATAATTACAACATGATTTATAATAATTACATTTTTAATAATAATTGGGGGATTAATGATTCTATTTATATATATAAGAAGAATTGCATCAAATGAAAAATTTAAATTAAATATAAATATAACATTAACAATAATTATTTTTATTATTATCAGCTGACCATGTATTGTTGCTAATCATCTAAAAATTTTAATACCTGTAGGTACTGCAATAATTATAGTTGCGGAAGTAAAATACGCACGGGTATCCACATCTATTCCAACAGTGAATATATGATGGGCTCATACTACAAATCCTAATAAACCAATTGACATCATAGCATATACTATGCCAATATATCCAAATGATTCATTTTTTCCTCTTTCCTGGGTAATAATATGTGAAATTAATCCAAATCCTGGTAAAATTAAAATATAAACTTCAGGATGACCAAAAAATCAAAATAAATGTTGGTATAAAATTGGGTCCCCACCACCTGAGGGGTCAAAAAATGATGTATTAATATTTCGGTCAGTTAATAGTATAGTAATTGCCCCAGCTAATACAGGTAATGATAATAAAAGTAAAATCGCAGTAATTAAAACTGATCAAACAAATAAGGGTGTTCGATCAAAATTTATCCCAATTGTTCGTATATTAATTACTGTGGTAATAAAATTTACGGCCCCTAAAATTGAAGAAATACCTGCTAGATGTAATGAGAAAATTGCCAAATCAACTCTTGGTCCTGAATGAGCTACATTTGATGAAAGAGGAGGATATACAGTTCAACCTGTACCAACCCCTATTTCAACTATTGATCTTACTATTAGTAAGGATAATGAAGGGGGTAATAATCAAAATCTTATATTATTTATTCGTGGAAATGCTATGTCAGGTGCACCAATTATTAATGGAAGAAGTCAATTGCCGAATCCTCCAATTATAATAGGTATAACCATGAAAAAAATTATAATAAAGGCATGAGAAGTAACAATTACATTATATAATTGATCATTTATTAGAAATGGTCCAGGTTGAGCTAGTTCGATTCGAATAATTATTCTTAATATTATTCCAACTATCCCAGATCAAATCCCAAATAAAAAGTATAGAGTTCCAATGTCCTTATGATTTGTAGAAAATAATCATTTATTCATTGCTATTAAGGTGTCTGATGAAAGTGGTAAACTGTAAATTTACTTATGAATGTTAAATTCCCTTAATATAGTCTTATAGTTTAAGAAAAACGTTAAATTGCAAATTTAAAATTAAATTAATTTAAGACTTACCTTTAAAGCATTTTTAACTTTGAAGGTTAATAGTTTATATTAACTTAAAATCTTAAATTAATGATTTAATTATAATGAATATAGGGGATATTATAAAATTCAATAAAAAAATAATAATTGTTATGTTAATTAAATTTAACTTATTTCATTTTAAAATTAATGATCTGAATATTAAAGAAAGATATATTATACGAATATAGTAAAATATTACTAATAATGATGTCAACACTATAATTGTTAAAATTAAAATCTGACCTATTGATATAAGCATTTCAAATACTATAAGTTTACCTATAAATCCAATTAAAGGTGGTATTCCGCCTAAAGATAATACTAAAATTCAAATTGAAATCTTAACTTCAGGGGTAAATTCATTAATAATAATTTGGTTAATATAATTAATGTTTAATTTTTTTATAAAAAAAAATAAATTAGATAGAATTAATGAATAAATTATAAAATAAATTACTCAAATAGAATTATTTATTGAAGAAATAGATATAAAGCCTAAATTGAAAATGGATGAATAAGCTATAATTTTTCGAATAGATGATTGATTTAGTGCAAATAAAGAACCTACAATTAAAGATAAAATTACGTAAAAATTAGTATTTAAATTAATGTATCTCATTAAAGTCAATGGGGCAATTTTAATTAAAGTTAATAATATAAAATTCACTCAATATCTAAGTCCCTCAACTACTACTAATACTCAGTTATGAAATGGTGCTATACCTAATTTAATTAATACTCTAATTAAAACTAAATTGTTTCTATAATTAAAATATAACAATCTTATAACCAACCCTAAAATTAAAATTGATGATCTAGCCCCTTGAACAATAAAGTATTTCATTATACATTCTGATGTAATTATATTATACCCTGACATTAAGGGGATTAAACATATTAAATAATAATATGTACAGTCAGAAAATGAAATAAAAAAGGTGAAATATGCAATAAATCTTTCAATTTTCTTGAACTTTACATTATTAAAATTAATTTTAAATTTGGTTGTAAGAGGCTGCTTAGCAGATGCCATTATAAATCATTTAATGGGCTATAAATGGTGATAATATAATTAAAACTCATTTAAATGTTATCGCTAATTTTATAAATGTTGCTTTACACAAAAACATAACTTTTTAAGTAAAAATAATGGTTGGCTGAAGATCTGACAAATTAGGCATCCATGCTTCATTTAACCCCAATTAGACCATTCATTTGTTACCTACATAAGTTTAAATAACACTTTACACAAGATTAAAAGTCAAATTTTATAACTTTCAACAACAATTTTATTTTTTTGTCCCAATGCAGTTTGTCCCATTTTGATGAGGAGGTAAGGGAGCTGCAAATGGAGAAAATACACTACAGATCCTTAGAACGGCTCACAATATAATTCTGGTTTTTTTGTCTGCAAACTTTAATTTTCACAAGCTGTTATATGTGTAATAAGAACTATTTTGTTGTTTTTCTGATTTAATTCCATGCTGCAGAACATTTGTTAGTTGCCTGTTCAATAATATAGAAGATGTTTTGCTTCTATTGAACCAGTATTGTTATAGATATCATGGCAAGCCAGCAATTTCTATTCAAACATATTCAACTCTGCTGTGTTCTGATACTCCCTACCTGATTTATGGAACATTAAGAGAAATGTAGATAGGAAACTAATATTATTACAGAAGCATATTTAGAGTAATCTAGACTATTTTACTTCTGTAAAATTAAGTTTTAATAAAAAAAAAGAGTGTGTACTCGTTTTATGTATTTGAAATAATTATCCTTGTCAACCAACCATTTGGGACATTACTACTTCTGTGGAATTCTCATAATTTAAAATAGTAAAATAATAGAGGTTTTATATTTTGCATTGAAAATAAGTCTCCTTCCTGTTAAACCTTGCTTATTAATTTATATTCCAAATCTAAATACCATGTAATTTACACTTTTTTACAACATTCTTGCACATTCTATACTCATGTATATGAGTTGATCTTTGACGAATAATGAATTATTGAATTAAGTTAAACCCACTTAAGGGATGTTGTGTTAGTGTGTTGGGATCAGATTTGAGTCCATGCAGGAGATTTAGAATCCTCTTGTACTTACCAGGTGCAGAGTGACTCTGAGAGCATCCCTGCAACGATCAGGGGTTTTCAGTAGCTCACACAGGGCCTGACCCATGAGGGCGACCTTATTGGATAGCCTGACGTCCGAGCCCACCAGTAGGAATCCTGCCCAGTTGGCCGGGTGGGCGAAATGTTTAGTGTGCTGAACCGTCTGCATGGCCTCCCCAAGTGCCCTGCTCACTCTTGATCCCTGGTGGCATACATGATATTTTCATTCTTCCAGAATGATTAAGTATTACACTGTTGCAAGAAACAAAATGTTTCAATTTTTATTACTAAGTAGTGCTTACTATTACACACTCCAACTATTGTTTACTTATTCATTGTTTACTTTATACCTGAAATACCTGCTTAAGGATCAAGAAAAAACTATAAAAAAGCTAAACATACTGAAAACTTTTATGAAATTTATCCAATGGATCGAAGTGTCTCTGTGGCTAAATTTATTTTTTCTTCCATTTTTAGATTAGAGTTCCCAAAGCTAATCTGGAAATCAAACATCAAATAATTTGAGACAAAAATGTCTTATTTGAACAAATCTATCAACCCGTTATTTGATCATAACACAGGTACTAAAACTAAAAAGCAAACACACTAAATTTTATTTATTTTCTGTTTTTGATTAGGTAGTTTTTTAACATTAATAGACAATATGTTGCTTTACACATTCGCTATCGAAGGGACTGAAAGCTGAGGATGATGGATGGCACTCGTAATATCAGACACTGGTAGACAAGCTATCATTGTATATTACAGCTAGAGTAGTATTGGAATATAAATTCATCTAACAGGTAGCGAAAAATCATTTACTAATCAAACAGAATAGTTTTATTTCATAGTTTGCGTATAATGTTCCAATTGTTATAGCTAAAAATAAATAATTATCAGATAGTAATGTAATTGCTATAATGAATTGATTTAACTGCTGATATGAAGAGGCATGACGTGGCTGTAGCAGGCCCGGTGGTGACACATACTTATGAGATAAATATCGGAAATAACAAAAAAAATAAAAAAATTTCAAGATGCATAAATATTATTTCCCACAAAATTACTTCTTGCAAATTTTCATTTTCAAATTTTAATAGAAGTTCTGTAAAGTAATGTTGTTATTATAAATAAAATAAGTTGTCTGCTTCCATACATCAAATTCTATGATCATATATTTTACAAAGCAGTTTTCAAAATTAAAATTGATTAAAAATTAAAGAAAAAAAATATTTGGAAAATATATTTCTTTCATTTTGGTACTGTTACATAGTGACTCAGTTTAGAACTAGTCTTGGCACATTTAGCCTTAAAACAATATCAAAATAATTTCACAGCTAAGTTTTGTCATGTAAATATGTAGTTGTATAAATTTAAAAACTAACATAATAGAAAAAAGGAAAATATCAATAATTGGATGCTAATCTACAAAAAATCATTTTGATATTAAATATTATGTTTTAAATAGTATTTATTGTTTATTTTGTATTTAACTGGTATATGAATCGTCTCATATTGCACCTTTGACACTATTGGAAAAAACTATTATCCAAGATAATATAACAATGAAAGGGTTAACATGTTCATGAAGATGTGTAACCCATCCGGTACACACGATCTGCGGTTGTGCATCCGATTGGGTACACACCAGGCTTTCTCGTAAAGCGTATCATGCACCTGATGGGGTACACTTTGCTATGCATTTCATTATTGCGCTTTTATTGTTTGCTTATCTTGGTGGTTTGTTAAATGTGATCCTGCGCTTAAATAAATACCTTAGATTATAATGTACCCCGTTGGGCACACGATTGCATAATTGTTAAGGTAAATTAATTTTTTAGGAACCACTTGGGGTACCTGAAAAAACAAGCCTACATAAGTTTCTCATTATACTTAGGACGTTGAATGTAATAAAACTATTATGGTTTTTTGCCATTATTAATGAAAAACTCAACTGCAAATAAAAAAGTCTGGAAACAAGCTGTCATCGTGAACATGTTAATACAATATCTTGGATAAAAGTAAGTTTTATGTAAAAGAAACTATTGAATTGGTAATATAATTTTTAACTGTCTGATAAACAAAACACTTAGACAAGTATCATTTCTGAAAACTGGACACACCTATTGTTGAAATTCCTATTTTGAGTATTCAAATATATCAAGAAAGCACTAACTTACCTGTAGTAAAGCTGAATAGAAGGCTCTGAGCAGGATCTTGGCTGCAGTGTCCGGAACTGGCCAGAGCGATACAAGCACACATTGTGCACCTGAGGCTAGTAGAGCACGTGATAGTCCCACCACACCGTCAGCTGTCGCCCATCCATCGCACGAGTGAGACCAGCTGACCACCACTAGTCGTGCACTCAGTCGCAGTGTCAGCAGCTCTGATGCTGTTAACAGGAACTCTGACAGCGAGGGCAGCTCCAGAGTTGACGATGCCTGCATTGCAAACACAGTATTCAGATTTAAGCGATACTTCAACATACAAGTACAAATTTGGAGGTTGATATGAGGACAAGAACGTTAATACATTGAAAACTAAAATAAAAATACTCACATAAATGGATCACTGGTGTAAATCAAAGTAAAAGCTAAAAGCACTGAAAATTGGTGGTATTGTGCCATTATAAACTTTTTTGAGTTCATCTCAAAAGAATGTGTTAACATTGCCGAAACAGAGCAACTTACTGTCCTGTTTGAAATAGCAGTTTGATAGACAATAACTTGCTATTATCTATGAATGTACTTTATTATTGTAGGGAATGATCTAATAGTAAAAATATGTTATTTTGTTCAATTGTAACTGTTGATTGTGATTCATGTAAGTGAACCTAGGTAGTTTCCTTTCAATCTGTCCGAACACATTTAACATATAAATACAGAAAATATTTCTTTCTGGTATGACGTATTGTAGGATTATCACTTTTTATTAAATGTTGCATATTTTGGTCCTACTCAGAGATTAGACATATACCTATGTAAAATTTCAATTTACTAATTTCATTAATATTCTTGGTTATAAGCTAGTGATTGACTAAAATTTTTATTGTTAACACATTTTCTGAGGGCTACTGTCCTGAGAGTAGTGTGTCCTTTGCTAAAACTGTGCGGTACTGTCCAAACTGGGCGTTCCATTACTTTGCTTGTTACATGCTGCAATCTTAACACAGATCTCTGAAACGTTTCTAACTTGATCTATATAAAGTATACTTACTTTCTGTTACCTCAGTTTAACATGCAAATGTGAGGCTATTGTCAGTGAAACTAAAGATCCTTAAAATGTTCTTTGTAAATGAATTTGTATAATTTTTCATATTACAATTATTAAAACAATATTTCTTCTGTTTCTTTTTACCGACAAAATTGTGAAAATCAAAGTCAAGTGGAGCACCCTTGATCCTTTTTAATATCACTCATGAAACTCGTAATTATGATTTTATATCAACTTTTAGAAAAATTACTATGCCAAAATGGCAGGTGTTATTACTGTTTCTGTTACTCTTACTGTTCTGACAGTCACATTTATTACTTATGCGTAAGAATGTTATATCATCTAATGTGATGACTTTATTGCATAATGAACCAAAATAGCATCAACGGAAAGAAATTCCTGAATTTTCAGTTTTGCTGCTTATAGGGTTCTCATGAGGTGTTTTGCTGCAGTGATCAAGTTAAGGTTCAATAAAAACATTTTTAGTGCTTTCCTAAAGACAAAACATTCTGTCAGTAGTAGGGTTATATTTTAACCCTTTGAGGTCGGCCGGGACAATGTCTGTCCCACTCGTGATGAGTGGCCGAGTAGTGCGCGAGACAGTGTCTGTCCCGGTATACTTGGGTGGCTGAGTAGCGAGCGGGAAACCTGCTGTCTCGCGCTCTAGTACTTTGTTTTTTATTTTGTATCTCCTAAACGAACTAACCTTTTCATGCCAAATGTCTTTTGTTCGTTTCTTAAAAATTTGTATTTTTCACAAAAAACTAATTGAAATTGTTGACTTTGTTTTGAAACATTTACTTGCAAAGAAACTATTCTTTCATTTTTTGGATGCCACTGTACTGAACAGCTATATTCTCACAAACCTGAAAATGGAACAAAGAAGCCTCTTAGTGACTTTCGATTAAAGCTTGTTCAAGGACTTTTTCTTCGTTTTGGTCCCACTGAGCAAATTGTTCAGAGTCCTACCATACGAGAAACCACTAGGCTTTCTGCTAGAAATAGTAATCAACAATCAAACAATCCAACACTCGACGACGCTGTGTAGTGTGCCGCAAAGCCGGAAGAGAGAAGAAATCCACTATCTACTGCAGTGGTTGTGACGTAGTATTGTGTTTGGATCCTTGCTTTTAAAGGTATCACACCATCCTACATTATTAAAAGGACTTGAAAATCATACTCGAATCTATTTCAATCCGTGTAAATAACTTTAATTTCCTGAACTCTACTCAATACGATTTGTTACTATAAAAACATATTGGTGTACTCTTATCCCAAAGAAAATGTTTCTTTTCTAATTAAAATCTAACATAAGCTCTATACTGATATTAAAACTAATTTCAATGATAACTATTTGAAAACAGCTTCATTCTATGTTTTTTTACCGCAAAACACGCTTAAAATGTAATGAAACACAAGTTTTTCAAACTAAATTATTGTAAAACACATATGTTAACTGATGGAAAATTTGTAAGATTAACTCAAAATAAAAGGAATTTAGTTTTACAAAATAAAAACTTTACTTGGAACTAATTGAATAAAAAATAAGAAAGTTAGAGGCAAATAACTAGAACGATGCGCGGGACGTGAGATTTGAGTGAAATCCCGCCGCCCAGCGAGGGCAGGTAGGTCTCGCACGCACCGCCACTCAGGCACAGTGCACGTCAAATAGCGCCAGCGTCAAAGGGTTAATAACTCGTAATGAATTTTGTTCTTTTTTAATGTAATTGATACCATAGCAAAATAAGAGCATCGTTTTAAAAATAATTTATTTTAATGTTAAAAAATGTAAAACTTAATGACGTTATGATAATAAAAACAATACCTCTGAACAGTCCTCCTCGACTTGAGAGTGGTCACCTTGGCTCTGGTAGAAGGGTCTTGCCTTGGAGTGTTGAGAGTCAACAACATCACCTGGGGACAGGACTATGGCTGACAGTTTCCAAGAGACATGGGTTGCCAGGTGGACACATTCGGCTTCCCCAATCTGACGCAGCACTGACTCCTTGCTAGCCTGAACATCAGGGGGTCTTAGTAACAAAAGTAATGTTTTATTAAGCCAGATAATATCTCGAATTCTGTCAACTGAGTGCGATGAAACCTAAATATATCAACTATGACTTAAGTTGAATGTTATGTAAAATGTATTTTTAAATATACATTGTTTACAGTTTCAGATACCTAAGTAAAGAGCTGAAATGTTTTATATATATATATATATATATATATATATATATATATATATTATATTGCCATTTCAAACTTCTCTTACATGACTCATACATTTTTACATACAGGGTGTACATAAAGTCCTGCACTGGTATAATATTTTCTAAACGATAACAGATAAATGAACAAGATTTGGTACATCAATACTACACCTAAAAATCTACTTTTTGAAGGAACTATCAGTTTTCTGTAATATCATGGGGACGTCCCGCAAGGAGTCGGAAGGAAATCTTAAATAGGAGCATAGGTCAATATGCACATCATTTTAAAGGGCTTATCTAGCAGAGTTTAATGCCGCAAACCGCACTCAAAAAGATTGATCCAGTACAAAATGGCGGCTGTTCAAAGGTTTTACTTGGTTACATTTCATTAGTAGCCATAACCCCGGTAAAGCAAAACTGCAACCAAACGAATACTGCAGATAAATACTACATTATGATTGTCAGTTGTACAGAAGTGAATTATGACGTAGGTTATCCTCAAGGGGTACAAATATGGTCCTAATATATTGATAACGGGGAAAACCTGATAACAGTAACAATTAAAAAGCTCTTATCTTTGGGTCGCAGTTTGGACTTTCCAATTAGCCAGTCTATTCATAGTAGGCTATTCTAGTTTTCTTGTTTTAGTAGTGCTGTCCAACTTTTCTATCAGTGCACTTTAGTACAAAAGAGTTTGTCGTATTGCTTGTAGTTCTTCAACTACACTATGTTGCTTGACGAACGTGAACGTATAACACTTCTTATGATGGTTGGTTGGGGAAACAACGGACGATCACACGAGGAAGCATGCCATTTATTTCATGACTACTTTCACGAGAGGCAGCCAATTTCTAGAACAACTGTAGGGAGAACTGTTCAACGCTTTATGGAAACAGGAAGTGTTTCCGATCGTCATAGGACAGGAAGGCCCGCTACTGCGACAACTGAAGGCAACTCTTTAGATGTATTGCACTCATTTATTGAGAATACGCAAGAGTCCCTACGCTCAGCAACACAAACTCATGACATCTCTGTTACGTCTGTTAAAAAGATTCTGAAAGGGTCTAATTTTAAGCCTTATAAAGTTCATTTGGTGCACGAACTCAACGAAGTTGATTTCGATCGACGTATAGAATTTTGTGAAACTATGATGGCCAAAATAGATTGCAACGAAATTGATGCAAACAATATTGTGTTTTCAGACGATTGTTCATTTATGCTGAATGGAAGTGTAAACAGGCACAATTGCCGTTACGTACTAGAGTAGCGAAAATCCTCACTGGATGCGGGAAGCACATACGCAGTATTCACTAAAGGTGAATGTCTGGCTTGGTGTGATAGGTACCCAGTTGGTAGGTCCTTTCTTTATTGAAGGAAATTTAAGTGCAATATCATATTAACGTTTGCTAGAAAATGAAATTACACCAGCACTTCGAAACATGTTTGGAGAACATTACCAGAATATCTGGTTTCAACAGGACGGAGCACCCCCACACTACGGCATTGACGTAAGAGCCTATTTAAACACTGTTACCAATATATTAGGACCAAATTTGTAACCCTTGAGGATAACCTACGTCATAATTCACTTCTGTACAACTGACAATCATAATGTAGTATTTATCTGCAGTATTCGTTTGGTTGCAGTTTTGCTTTACCGGGGTTATGGCTACTAATGAAATGTAACCAAGTAAAACCTTTGAACAGCCGCCATTTTGTACTGGATCAATCTTTTTGAGTGCGGTTTGCGGCATTAAACTCTGCTAGATAAGCCCTTTAAAATGATGTGCATATTGACCTATGCTCCTATTTAAGATTTCCTTCCGACTCCTTGCGGGACGTCCCCATGATATTACAGAAAACTGATAGTTCCTTCAAAAAGTAGATTTTTAGATGTAGTATTGATGTACCAAATCTTGTTCATTTATCTGTTATCGTTTAGAAAATATTATACCAGTGCAGGACTTTATGTACACCCTGTATAATGGGTCATGATGAATACATGCTATTAATTTACAATGTCCATATTACACACACAAACCTGTTGTAGTAAATAAGTATTACATCTGATAAATCAAATAAGAACATTTATTCACACAAGAAGCTAAGTTGCTGTAGCCCACGAATACTACTAAGACAAACGTCACTTTTAAAGTTATAGGATCAATTATGAACATTTTTATGAACTGTTTCTTCAACAAAAGATTTTATGTAGAGGGTTATTAAATTATTTATGGAACAAAACGAGAACAAATTAGCCCAACTTGTTTGAGACTTATTGTGAATAATGAGTATACGCAATAGTGTAAATCTGATAAGTCGAAGACTAATGTAACCCTTTAGGTGGTGTAGGCATATATCCTGTAAACAGCTGAGAATTAGATAAACATTGACAACATTAATATACTCCTTGTGTTTTTAATGCTGAAATCGAACATCATATTGTAACTGTGACAGATTTGTCTATTGTCTTGCAGATATGGAAATTTTCCCTTTGCTAAAGTGGGAGGGGAGAAAAGACGAGACTTCAACGCCACTCATTCTGATGGCGCCACTTTACTGAGACACTCATTCTGATGCTGCGTTGTCATCATTGCCAAAAAAGAAAAGACACTTTATCAGTACAACACGTGTGATTTCGGACTGTATCTGGGTGTTTTACTAACTACCAAAAGCCCAAGCACTTGCTGATTTATTTGGAATTATTTTTCCATATATATTTCAATAAGTATAACACAGTGTTTTACTTATATTTTATATATAATGTTATAATTTCATATTACAACCATTATATAATGCCCTGATTACTGGTTTATAGTGCTATAAGATTTTTCAAATCCACTGGTATTTTAGGATATTTGGACACAAAAACAACCAACCAAGGCAGGTGTCATAGTTAAGAGATTAAGAGAATTAAAACTAGGGTTAAGGACTCTGAAATGAGGTAAGCTTACCTGAGAGCCTACCAGTGCCTTGGCCTGCAACATCTCTGCGACCATGGCAGCCTCTTGCTCTGCATGGGGGATATCACTCCATCCCCATTGCTCAGTCACTGTTGATGGAAGTCGAGGATTGCCTACTACCAGTGCTGTCATATTACCTGCACAAGTGCATAAATTGGTTAAATAATATTATAATATGTATGTTAAAACCATATGTTAAATCCATATCAGATTTAGTAATGAATTTATTGCCTAGTAATAAAGAGTCATACCTTGTTCATTGTTCTTGCCACTGTTGGAGCTGCGGGACTTCTGATTGGCTCGCAGGGAGGTGAGAGAAGGCACTACAAGAAGACTGAACCTCTCACTCAGGTACTCGGACGTGGCATCTGGTGCTGGGGGAGGTTTCAATACGGGGAAAGGAACTAAGTAGAGGTCTCCCTCCAATACCAGCAACAGCTCCCGCCTTCCCGAGCATCCCTTTCCATGGGGTACTGAAACATTTAGATTATACTGCCTAAAGTCCTTGAACAAATCAACTTTTACACTATCAGTTAGAACATTATAATATTGTCATCATTAAGAGGTCATACATGATAGTTATAAAAAATTGATTATAAATATAAAATATATATATATATAAAATATTGACATAAAACTGATAATTTAAGATTATATTGCACAACAGACTATACTCTTTAAATGTTGGCTTAAACACAATATTAAAAAGTAATTCATGAAAGGAACTGATAACATGGGGTCTTTGGGGGCAAAAATACAGGAGTATAGTGTGGCTGTTGTTCTTGAAAGCTGAATAACAAATCACTTTATTACACTGGAAATCTGTGTTGAAATTCAAGCATTGGCCAAAAGATCAGTGTTGATTTACTTGCACATGTGGGTATAGTTAAAAAGTATACAGATTTTTATAGTTTGAAATATATCCAGGGCAACTTTCTATTTTGTATAAGGATTTTCAATCCTTATTGGATCATGATTTTTACTTGAAAAAAGTTGTGTTTTTTTGTTTATTCTTTATAGACCTGGAGACTACTGAGATGTTACAAAGAATCCAATTGCAAAATTGTGTGGACTACGTCTGTAAGGGCTATAGTTTAGTGATATCAACACAAGGGAAAAAAATTATTCCAACAGAAATTTTAGGCATATAAAGAAATTACTTTTGATTTCACAAAACAATACAATTGATGCTATGTGGCCCAGTTAACTTCTCAACTTTTCCAGAACACAAACTCTATTGTCAAAATGACGGAATACAATGTCTAGCACATAGAGGGAGAACACTTTTTACGTATTTTGGTACAACTTATTATATTACTTATATAATATTATAATACTTACAAGGTCCTGAAGTTTTGGAACAAGTAGTAGGTAGGCAGTCTTCAAAGGGAGCTATAAGCAGTTGGTAAAGAGCGGCAAGGCAGGAGGGCCCCTGCCAGGATTGGTTATTAGGCCTGCGGGACCTGACACTGCCATGCCTACTTGCTGATCCACTAGCTACACTTCCTCCCACACTACCCAGGCTGAAACACAAATTCAGGAGTTAAGAGTAGTTGCTAGGAAGGCTAAGACGACAACCCCAACCAGAATCTGACTGTTTTGTCTACTGGATGAACCACTGGCTACAATTCCCATTTCCACATCTTAGATGGAAACATAAACTTTGGAGCTTACAGTATACAAAAGATGATAACATGAAGGGGAATCCTTGCTAGGACTGGTTTTTAGACTTGCAGAATACGACTTTGCCTTGCTTAATGACTGATCCCTAAACTTAAATAGCTGGTGAAGGGTAACTTTTTAAAGTGAATAAATTTACTTACAAGTCTCATTGAAAAGGATATTGAATTATTTTCTTAAACATGAAGGAGTAAATGATATAGGAGCACTCAGATAAAGAAGAAAAAGAGCATTAAAACTGCTGAGCCGTTTAAAATTGATTGATAAATTAGTAAATTCTTAGTGGCTAACATGTATATGAAAGAATTGGTCTTTAACACTGTCATGGACAAGTATAGAATGCTGTTCATAAATTAATATTGTAATTTCTATATGCACGGGGCAGATGGGCAGATATATTTTATATATTCTGACAAATGTACAGTAATGGGGAATTTGGTCATTATAGGTGACTCAATGATTAGGATTTCAAATATAAAAAATCTTTCAAAAGCAAGTAACTTTGAAAACAGACTTCAGGCCTTGATGGAAAAAAATGTGAATACATTAAGTTTAACACGTACAGGTCCAGTGTCACAATTGTGTAACGAATACACGATAATTACAGATGCATAAGGCAAATGTAAATTATTACTATGAGTATTAAGCCACAGGTAAAACCAGAATAGATTTAATACAATATGTAATATTGGAGTGTGCTGGATTCAGAATTGTTTGTGAAGAGTCAGGCATTTTTATAAATTACTTGGTTTTTTTTTTTTTGCCTGTGATTCCATACTTTTAAGCTTTCACCAGCGCGATTAGTTGTTTGTAAACAAATAAATTATGCCATGACATTGAAATAGTTATCAAAGAAGATATATAGTTGAAACTTTTGGACTTATCTGATTTTAGTGAAAATGATGATGTCAGTGACAAATAACAAGTGTTATTTCATTACAAGAATCATTATAACACTAAAATCTACAATTTTGAGGAATGATATCTGGGAGGCGTTATTACTGCAGCGGTCACGGAACTTATAGGGTTTATAGTTTCATCACCAATATTGGGCAAGTATGAGGCATAACATCACCGTTAGTATCGATGAAAACGTGATGGTATCGTAGTATTTCAATGCAAATATATAAATTTGATTCATAAAATTGATTATATTCAGAAAATATAATGATAAATAAATACAATCCACAAAAAATCTATTTTAGGATCATGGGTTAGATTCCTATTAGTTTTGACAATCGTCACATTGGCATTTGGTTTGGTACTGTAGTTGTATCTCTATTGGTTAGTTTTAATTAATAAATAAGAGGTTTCTTTTAATTATAGTGGAATGTGCTACTGCCAAGCCCGCGCTTTTGACACCAGCAGAATATCTGTCTTGTGATTGTCTTATGAATACTTCACCCAGCTCACCCACCATATTCAACAACAATAGATTTCCACTCCTTTCTAAAGACAAGTAAAGTTCAAAATGCACTCCATTTAAAAACTTTTGCTGGAATTGGTTTTAAATTACTGTAATACTTAAAAAAAAACTTAAATTTTGCATTCATAAGTAGCAAGAATACTGGAAAGAAGAAACTTTGCCATTGTACCTGAAAAGACTACTGAGGCTGTAATTGCTGGAATTAAAGAGGTGATTACGGTTGACCATCCTTAAGAAACCACTACGGTCAGCGTCTTGGTTTAGACGGTCTCCTAGCTCCTCCAGGTGCTGACTCCACATTTCTGATGTATCTATATCTGACTCCCCACTTCTGCAACAAATATCAAATTTACATAATTAAGATATCAATTGAGTATTGTGTATACAATACACTGTACACAGGAAGTTAGTGATATAATATTATTCTTTATATTCAAGTAATGGAAATCAATCTTTATTCATAAATATACAACATTTCTGGCCATGTCTTGCACATTTATTTATTTTCATAGTATCTTTTTGAAACCTTTTCTATAATAATCCATGATAAACCAGGATAGATTATTTCAACTCTGTGATTACAACAGGACCCAGAGGGACCAAATCATTTGGGACAAGAATACAACTACAGCTTAAATAATTATGATACTTATGGAATGTAATAGTTTCAACTTACTGTGACTGCACTCCTAAACTATCCCTGACGCTCTGTACGTAGTGCTCCAGAAGAGAACCCGTAGTAGTCAACATTTCCTCCCCTCCACGACTGTCCTCTCCCTCTCGGTCTGTCTCACTTACTGCTACTTCATGGAACCTCACAATGCCTATACAAAAGAACAATTGAATTATAGACAGTAAAAATACAATTTCTTGAAAGGAACTACAGGAAGGGTAATGACCCTAACTGTATTAACATTATAGACACAAAGTACACACTGCCTCAACATGACCAACTGGCACTATACGGTTAAAACACAAAAATGATTATTTATCTTATTTCAGATATGTACAACTTTCATATCATGTTTCAAATGTCTCAACCTACCAAAGGTAGGATGTGGACAAGTTATGCTATGAAATTGTGTTTCATGATTCTGAGGATCTGTTTATCATAGTAAAGAATTATCATTAAAGGGTTGTTTTAAAATTTTACCAACTCATTTCATGCTCCCTTCTATTATGATTTCTTAACTCCATCTTCAGAAACAGGTTAATTTAGGTTTTCTGGGTCGCAAGGTAAGCGCTTTTCGGCAATTAAAATATGCCAGACCTCAGAGGTCCGTTTTGACCCCTCTGCTACTTAATGTGTATATTGCCATATCTTTGGCACACAGTCAAGAAAGTTCATTTACACTGACGATATCGCTTTCACAACACAACATGAGAACTGAGCATCTACTTAAATCACCTTCACAATTGACTTTGGCACTCTCAAAGATTTACCCCAAAGTAAACCTGTGTTATATATGCAACAGTTAGTTAGTAAAAAGCTTGGTATCTATTTAGATAGTGTTAAATAAGAACAAACACAATACTTGGGAATAAAAATGTATAGATATTTCATGAGGATGATAAGTGGAACCCTCATGGCGACTCCTCTCTCACGGGTCCTGGTTTTATGTAACATAACTCTTTCAAAACAAAAATTTGAAACAGGGAGGCATTGATCAAACAGTTAAATAAAATACCATTTCCCCATCCCAAATAT
Source organism: Homalodisca vitripennis (assembly GCF_021130785.1). Lineage (NCBI taxonomy): Eukaryota > Metazoa > Arthropoda > Insecta > Hemiptera > Cicadellidae > Homalodisca > Homalodisca vitripennis. The sequence continues at coordinate 92,118,943 of NC_060215.1, forward strand.
ATATATATATATATATATATATATATATATATATATATATATATATATAATAGCCAATAGGGCAACATCTTCTCAATTTCCCTGATCTAGTTGAAATTTCCACCAAAGACAAGCTGGCTGACTTTCTGGGAATCGTTCGAGGAACAGACCTAATTCTTGTTATCTGATCCATTGACTGCATTAAATGGCATGGGCACGGAAAGAGGTGATTTTAGTGAATTGTTTCTGGGATGATGTTGGGGTTTTTAATCACTGGAATTTCAAATGGGAACTGATACAAGAAGAATCATGTGATTGCAGTGCATAGGCTCAAACTACGGAGCATATTGTCAATAACTGTTCCTTACGCTGTTTCCCAGGTGGTTTGCTCAGTCTCCATTGTGCTGACAAGAAAGATAATAAATGGTGGAATTCGTTGGCTTCAACTATGTGATGGTAGACACTTAATTAGTTTTTAATACTAAAAGCGAGAACTATGTACTGAGGATTGTTATTTAAATTATAAATTCATATATTCAGTTAACTGGCTAAAGTTCCATATGACATAAGTAAATAATAATAATCACCTGAGAATCATATATTTTTAGATGATGATAGGAAACCAAATTTTATTCTCTATGCAATTTTAACATGATATCCCAATCATTCTACATGATATTTCATCTGTTATTTTATTAAAACTATTCACTGTATTACATTAATCTCAGCTTACCTTTACCAGGAACAATGAACCAAGAATACAGAAAGCCAGCAGCAAGACTGTAGTACAGTACACAGGCTCGTTGCCTGTTGACAATATCTACAAGCTGTTCAACAGACGAGGGAGTGGCATCATAGCGCAGTTGGTTACAATTTGAGTTTGGTTCCACAAAACCTTGTCTCTCTAGAAGCAAGTCTACAAAGGCCCTCGTGCGCCCTCTCTCTGCCACTAACAGAGCTTCTTCCCTCCTCCCAAGTCCCACCAGCACATGCTGAAATAATAATTTACTATCAGTTACCTTTCACTTGGTAATTTCTTTACAATGAGTTGTAGTTTTAGCTAGCTTAGGCACGAGTATTTACTTTAAATTTTGGAAACAGTAGTAATATACAAGAGTTGCCTAGAAAGTAAATAAAAATTGCACAGCATAACATGTTATCTGTAAATTCCTGACCACAGTAGCTGCTGATTAACTCCCTATCTTGGGTATGAATAAAGGTAAAAATCACTGAGGTATTTTCTGTATGGTCAAGTTAATCAAACATTTCATTTAGTATCGGTACGGTAGTATTTAAAAAAATACTAAAGCATATATTCGATTAAATCAAGATGTTATTACTCGTTCTTTAATCAGAAATATTCACTGACAAATTGCAATAAGTGAGTGTCATAACTTTGTGATGGAAAAAGCTTGTGCATAACAAATATTAATTTATTAAGTACTTAATTCACTCATTAAATCTGGAAGAAACAATTTTAAAACAGATTTTATAAGAAGTGACAAGGTAACCTCTTAAAGAATTATTAAAAACTACAAAAATTAACCCTTTGAGGAGTAATGACGTCTTGGAACGTCACTAGGTTCTGTTCCACAGGAGTAACAGCTAAAACATGAAAATACAACCCAGGAGTAAAAAAAAAAACACATTAAACATATTTTTAAAAAAATTGATTACAAATAAAAATGTACAAAAGTTGGAATGTTTGCATTTTTTTGTGATTTACAAATTTGTGTGTGTGTGAAATTCCTCAAAACAAGGGTAAATACACAATGCTACATTGCAGTCTGGGCAGTGAAATGTGGTATCCTTCCTCTTCTTTTCACAGGTGGTTGTGTTGTAGCATACATAACACCGCTTTTGAGCTTTCCTTGCTTGACCATCAAGAGTAGTTGTTGTTTCTAATAGATGGCGTATGCGGCCTGTCCGCTCGAGAAATAAGATTGTTGATAATAATGTCTTATTTGCCGATTATTCTGCCTCAAAAATTACACTACCAACTATGGTTTAGTTTAAAATTAGTTTTAAATAACTATATGGTTCTAAATGGATGCAAATAAAACAAAAACAAAAGAAAAAAATCAATTTTGTAACAAACAATAAATGACGTTCTGGAACGTGACTACTCCTTTTGGCTTGTTTTTAATTTGACGTTCTGGAACGTCATTACTATTTTGAAGGAGTTTCCCGTACTACTCAAAGGGTTAATGAATGCTAAATTTTTGTATTACATATAAGTTTTGAGTCACAATATTAAGTACGAAACAAAACAAAAAATAATTTTTAAGCTAAAAATTTTCAAAATACACCTTTATTTTGTTTTTGATTTCACATCTTTCAAATGAATGAATATCAATGTACAGCACTTTTTTACACATTATGTCAATTATTTACAAATATTTTATAAACACTTGTTTGTGAATGCCGGTTTTAAGCTACTTTGGTATGGGAAACCTTAAAGCAAGGAGCTCTTTACAATCCTACATTGTAATCACTGCACTGATAATGGGATTCTCGGTGCACATTATGTTTCAAGCAATCTCAATGTAAGCCAATCAGCATGCCCAAACAATCTAGTGGAAAATAAGTATACTGTTGTTTATTATGCGGTTTTCCCGCAAGTCAAATCGCCACCCATCACAGATAAATATAGAATAGTTCATTGTTGCACGACAGATTAACTCATCAGTGGCCGTTTTTTAGTCATAAATCAATGACAAATTAACTCAGCAAAAGCCATTAAGGGGTTGAAAGCGAATATAACAATCTTTTAGAGCTTAAAAATAATGTGCCAGTTCTTTTAGGGCAAATATTTTTTGTTAATTTCAATTATGAAAAGCTCAAAGAAGATTTTAACTTTGAGGCTAAAGCTTTAGGTAGTAAGTGAGAAGAACTCAGTCACTCTCTAAATTTATAAAAATAGAATTCAATTAAAGTTTTATTTCAAAGTTTTAAGATTTGAGGTACTTTTATTCAACTTTTATTATTTTATTCACAATCCCTTAAGTACACTCTAAACAAAAAACAGCTCAAAGGACATATATCAAACAGAAGCCACATCTGGTATGTTTTGTGACTGATGTGGCCGATGGAAAGAAGTTAATGTATTGTAATAGCATGGAAGGAGTACCTGTAGAGCCTGGTAGGAGGCAGTTTGCAGGTCGAAAAGTGAGAGCTTGTAGTCACTGGAGCCCCTGGTCTCTCTGCGGATGGATTCCAGAAGATGGGCTGCCTGCTCCAGCTGAGCCTGCGCCAGTTCCAGCTGCCCGTTACCCCACAGCGCCAGCCCCAGCCGATGCCTGATCCTAGCCTCCTCCTCACGCCGCCCCACCATCTCAGCAATAGCCAGCCCTTGCTGGAGGTATGCCACAGCCTGACTTGTGTTTCCCAGAGCATGGTGAATACGACCTATTCAAATTCATAATTTTAAAAAACTTAAAGCTTTATCAAGTTCTCATCAGCTAATAATTTAACCGAGTCAGATCATGGTATAACCCATGAGAAATAACGTAGTGGTAAGCATGTTACCAAGATACATAACACAGTGCAATACAATATCAAATGAACAACTGCAGTACCTTTATGAATACCCTGAGGTTCGTACTACACGTGTGTCTTTAAGTAGCCTGACTCGACACTGTATGAACTATCATTTATCAACAGAGGTGCAGCTCAATGTGGAATGAATGATTGTACATACATCTGATGTACATGGCACATCTGACTACTTCTCAAAGAATATGCAAATTTATAAGATAGAAATGATCTTGAAAAAACATCAATTACAATTATACAAGTAATAATGGACTTGTTCATGAATTCGTTTTTCGTGTGCAAGCAGCTATCCAAACCAAATGCAACATTGAAAATTGGTTAATAAAAAGGAAAAGAATATTTTAAATCAGTTTCCATTATGGAAATTCCAAGAACAAATTAAATTAAAACATATGTTCTTATCTCTATCAGAGATCGATACTTTTTGGTAAAGATTTATGCCAAGTTAATACTAAAGTATAAACAAAATGGAATAAAATTAATTAATATTAAAATGGTACATATAGTTTACATTGGGTTATTTTTTTGTTTTTATATTAGAGGCAAGCAAAATTAGAATGTCTGCACTTTTTTACAAGTAATTTTTAAACTTAGGATGACTATGCTATTCAATCATAATTTAAGTCTCTTAAATAACTCAGTTCTCATTACATACTTGCTTTAAATCATTCATATAAAATTGCATTATTATAATATGTAAATTGATGAATATTCAAAGCTTACCGAGACTACTGAATGCCACAGTTTTGGCGAGCTTGTCATTGGTCTGAGCTGCCACAGACAAGTGCTGTTCCTGGTACCTGACAGCCTCGTCGAGGTTCCCCAAGGACTCGTGGACACTGCCCAGGTTGCCACAGGCCCTCCCCTGCAGGGCTGCTAGGCTCAGCTCTTCTGCGATGTCTAGATCCGCTTGATGGTACCTCAGAGCAGTGGAGTATTCTCCCATCTGTTGGTACACCTGTCCCAGCCCACAGGCAGCATCAGCCTCTGCCACTTTGTCCTTCAGCTCCCTTTAGCACATCATAAAATTCATACCATTTTTTATACTGAAGGTTTAGAACTGAATGCATGCAGTAGCAAATGATAAATTACACATCTACCTACCTAGCTATGGTGAGCTGATGCTCTAAACAGGAAATAGCTTGTTCATAGTTTCCAAGAGTGGTATGGATATGTCCCAACTCTCCGTAAGCTGAAGCCTTTGCCTCCGGATTATTTAGCTCATGAGCAACCACTAGCCTCTTCTCAAAACACACCAAAGCTTGCTGTAGGTTACCCAAGCGCTTGTGGGAGTGACCAAGGCCCCGATAGGCTCGTTCTAGGTCTCGAGAACTCTTCAGTTTTAGTCCAATTGCCAAATGCTGTTCATGGCATTTCACAGCCTCTTCCAGGTCTCCCAAAGCATCGTAACAATCTCCTAAATTTCCAAATGCTCGACCCTACAGTAAAAATAATTCAATTGTCAATGATCTCTTCCATAAAATAATCCTTGCAATACAAATATAATGTACTTGTGTTCTTGATTGACATAATATATTATATATTACTACATATACTATGCTTTGCCTGTGATATTTGAGTGTTAACACACAAAGATAGACTAAAGCAAGTTAAGGGAAACACTGAAAGAACTATTTTCAGAGTTAGAAATCCAAGCATTAATTAATCATACTTGCCTGATCCTATCATATATGTTGTAAATGATTCACACCATTTAAAAGACAATATTGGTTCTAATGTGTATAACACAAGGAATAATAAACTGATTGAATTTCAATACTTGAAACAATCATATTCTTTTACTCCAGAAATTATATAATCAATTTGTATCTTGTAATTAAATTTATATGTTTAATTCTAAGCTTCTAAAAACCCAAATATGAAGCAAACGTGCAATTGTAAACTCTGATAATGTTTTTGAATTCTTAAATTATCTACGTATGTTTTTAATAAAAGACAGTGTAGCTAATTGTTAATATATTTTGACATGTAGCAAAATATCACATGACTTTAATGGCTGTAAATCACTAACATTGTCAAATATTTTTAAAGATTCAGAAAGCAAAATTAATTTTTTTATCTGCATAGAAACTTCCTGCACCTGTTTTGACCCTGATGATTTTAGCTCTACTGGTAATTTGGCAATAGGATATTGCTTCTTACAGTTTTATTTTTTTCTTATATTAAGTTGAGTGTTCAACCCTAACCTTGTCCATGAGTGCGGTAGGAGTGGACAGCTGCTCCAGGGTGGCCAGCTGCTGCTCTAGATAACCTATAGCGTCCTCATAGTGACCCATGTTTAGCCTGGCGATGCCCAGGTTACCAAATGCCTGTGCCTCCACTGCACTCTCCCTCAGTTCTTTGGCTCGCTCTAGTTGCTCTTGGTAACATTTGATGGCGTTAGTGTAGTTCCCAAGTGACATGTGGACTGCCCCTAAATGTCCATGGGCACGACATTCACCCTTCAAGTCTCCCATCTCTTGCCGTACTGTCAGCTCCTACATCCAACAAATCAGCCCAAAATCAATAAACTTCAAATCATATTTAAAGATGTGCTTAGAGTTTGAGTATAATTGCAAATACATTAGTTATAGCCATTCTTGTATTTGGGATTCTTAGAAAAGTTAGTCTAATGTTTTTGGAGAGTTTCTTGTAAAGTTCATTTTAAAAAGAAAGTACAACCCTTTGAGTTGTTTTTAATTACAAAAAAAGCATAGTAATCATAACATTTAAAAAACTAATATCTTCCATAATCCATCACCAAGAGTGAGCAAATAAAAGTAATAGAGATTTTAAATTGTTTTTATGAGGCTAAACTCAAAATAGCCATCAGTATAATTGACTCTTAAAAAAATAAGTGTTAAATAAGAAGCCACATTTAAATTCAGGATACAACATATAATAAAAATGTTGCTGATTATTAAAACTCTACATGAGACATCAGAACGACTTGCATTGGTTATAAAATATACAGCTTTTTATACTAAATATAAAATTTTTGTAATATGTTAGAGTGGTATTTATACAATGTATTTATTTATGTTATTTATTTACAGGAATAACACACCAAATCTCTAATTTGATTATATATTCTATAGTACATAAATCAATACATTAAACACATTTTCCAACACTTTTTAATATCGAAGAAAATAAAATGCAAAAGGTACAAGAATATTAACCCTTTCAAATGCAATTTGTACAGTAAGTACAATATTACAATACTGTGTATAAAATTAGATCATAAATAAGAGGAATGGTATGAAATTAATTACATTGTATTTATTGTAGTACTAGTTGTAACAGTTGCAACAGGATATGCTATTATACATAGTTGTATTACATTAAATACACTTTTTAGGAACAAAACACAAAATATCTACCAAAATTTTTTTCGTCCTTGCTGATCTATGACTATATGGCACAATCCTTTGTTGACATTTACATTTAGCATCATAAACAGAGGCTTAGCTCACACCATATATGCAGACATAAACAAACAATGCACACCAACATCTCTATATTGAATTACAAATAAAACACAAACAGCCATTGTGAAATAGTAGTTTTACAGTTTATGATGATAATTGTAAACTATGTAGACACTAGCTATTAGTTTGACATATAGTGAAAAAGTCATGGTGGATAGCGCCAACGAAGGATAGTACAGACAATTTCATGATATTGAGAGACCTCTAACAAAGGATAGGAAAGGGAGGAAACAGGATTTTTCCGGACATTTGCCATCGTTCAGTGAAACAAGAAAACAGTAACACTACGTTTCGAGATCTGCAATCTGATCTCTTCTTCAGGTAAAGAACTAACCTAATACATAATTACAAACTAAGTTAAAATTAGAATAGTTAGATAGGAAAGGGTTAAAACTGGAAGTGCCACATCTGTCATAAAGAATTGAGAGTGATTTTTCCCGCAGGCTGGCATCAAATGATAGCATTTATTACCTGTACAGTATAACGACCCAGAACTTCGGATAGCTTTATAAAGCACCAAAAGGAAAACTCCTGTTCAATTTGGATAATTTTGCGATGTCTCAATATCTGTATTTTTTTAACACTTGCAAAGTGCTACACAAGTTAATTTTTAGAATCATTTAAACAGACATATAGCCATACATTTTGCACTTGTTGTTTATTACATTCATGTTATTTATTGTATTTCTTGCTGAAGTTCCTATTATTTCTTACTTATTACTAATTTATACATGTTTTGTACACTGCTTTTCAAATTTTAGTGTAGTATTGTGTCATAGTTTGTATTATGTTATTTGTTACTATTATTGTTCTTGTTTTACATTATTGTTATTTAATTTAGATTTTATTATTGCTGATATCTTTATAGTCTGTAAATACAGTTTATAAAGAAATCAATAGCAAAATTGCTATTCATTTCTTTTGGAAAACTTAGTCATTGTTAAATATTTATTTAGTAATTATAACATATCATGGCCACTCAATGTTGTAAACATTCTCAATAATTTAAAACATAATGAAAATATAAATAAACATTTTTCTTGAACACTGTGTCCTCACAGATATCATGTTCACTTGGTGAGGCTCTAATGAAATATTTAGTTAATAATAAATTCAATGCAATTGAAGCTTTAAAACTGAGTTTGGTGTAAACAGAACAACTTTTATTATAATGTGGTGTATGCAGGAAAGCACTATATATATATATATATACATTAAGAAACCAAATCCTAAACACTTAAAGTTTATATGACCATAGAACTCACCTGTGTATGGTAACCTAATGCTTTGTCGAAACACCTCAACAGCCGATTTCCAAGGCCAAGAGCTCCATAGGCTGTAGCCTCCAGACCTCTATCTCGGCCTTGTCGCGCGAATGACAACTGCCTCTGGTACATCTTGAGAGCCTCCTCTACATCACCCATCTTGATGAGTACATCACCAATGTTTCCGAGTGCTCGAAACTTGCCAGGCAGGTGCTTTGTCATGTGTGCTATAGCTGCAAATCGACCAGGAGTACTCATTATTAACAATTTTTTATAGCTCTCAAAACCTATCTATTTTAATCCACAACCATGAAACATTTCCGAAACTATGACCAGTGTCTCAGCAATCAGTCCTGTACTGGCATTATCTAACCATTAATTGTGTCTACTTAAATGGTGTTACTAAATAAACAGCATGCCATCCTCGTGTCATTGTATTCATATATTCAGTTGTCTTTTAGTCTTCAATGTTTGATGAGTTGTTCATTATTATTTATTTATTAACATAGGAAGAAAAAGTACAATAATGATTGCAAAAAAATGTCTGCCATGAATAAATTTGAGTGTATTTTACAGTGGCTTAACTTGATAAAAATAGTGTTTTACCAATTGCTTGAAGGTTCTAATGTTTAAATTTAGAACTTAACCTCTCACTGAATGCCTACATCATTTCCAAACATAAACTGAACCTTTCAACATGTAGTTCAACTTAAAAGTAAAAGTACTTTTTAAAGTAATTAAAAGTAAAAATATTAAAAGCAACAGACCTATACTGGGTACAGCAAAAACCTACGTGTCACTTAAATCTGGGCAAGCTTATGGACGTTGATCTACCGTTAGTTTGAAGCAGTCACAATAGTTTATGCCGACGACAGAATGTTTTTCAATATTTGACACTCTTCAACATTTGACACATAACTCTGTCGATGTTATCAACTTGGTTTAAGGCAAATGGGTTCTTAATGAATTATAGTAAAACCCAAGCGATATAATTTAGCTTCAGAGGTTTTCCAGAACAATTTAGTGTAGAAAGTGTTAAGATTTTGGGTGTATATATTGATCAAAAACTTTCTTGGTAATCTAATAATACATTTCAGCTAAATTGTCTCGAGTTACATTTTCACTACGTACAATCTGCTTATTTTGCTTTCTTTCAAAGCATAATCACTTGTCATATCTTACTCTGGGGTAACAGTAATCAAATTAGTAGGATAATGCTACTACAAAATAGTTGTTAGAGTAATCACAAATTACTGTAATTGGATGATTAGACATTACAGATTCTCACAATTGGATCATTACAAACATCTATTAAAAAATTACAATTTTAACCCTCTCCCGCTCGCAAGGCATGAATCGGCACGGCCACGACATAGCCACTGCAGCCTAAACTGCACAGATCGGCACGCACTGCTTTATCTACTAGAGCCGATAAGTGCTGCTCTCGAGTAGCAATAGTTTGTACTACTACGGGTTGTTTGCTATCAGGAGACCATTTACTTTACTTTTACAGTAGATTTATTCCATTATTTTGCTATTTATATTAGTTGTGTGGAAACAATGGCGGGTTGTAGTCGTACACTTCGTGACAGTGAAATCGATCTCGTTATTAGTAGTGATTGCGACGATTCAAGTGAGTGTAGTGATGTACCAGAGCTTTGTGAAGTGGTTGGTGGCATTGAGGATGTAGTTCGGAGTGATCACAGTGGCAGGGGCAGTGACGGCGAGCCAGACAATGACCTTCACCAAGTAACTGCGCAACAAACAACCCGGCGCCCAGCTGTCCGTGTGCCCCCCTGGTCTCGTACAATCAACTTCATTGAACCAATATATAGTAAAATAATGAATATATATAATTATAGTTAATTACAATGACAGAACGTATGTAAGTTGAGGCGCTGCGTATTTTGACCGAGCGCGACCGGCAGAGCGAATTAATTGAGGTTACAAACACCGTGAGCGCCTGGAAACAATGCGAACGGGAGAGGGTTAAACTGTCATAAACCATTACATTTTGTACATGCTACTATTTAAAAAGAGTGACTTATCCACCCATCAATTACGACAGGACACCCACAAGAAATAATAAATGTATTGATACCCCTTTTAATAGACTGTCAAAAACTCAAAAAGTTATAAGGTACTAGGTGTGAAAATGTTCAACAAACTCCCTTCAGAAATAGCAGAACTACCTATAGCTTTATTCAAGAATAAGTTGTATGGGCTTTTGGTTAATTTACCATTTTATTCTATTTAGGAATTCTTTGAATCCAAAGAACTGTCAGTGTGATATTTTCTAAGATGTTTGTTATGTTAGATTAATTTATATACTGACTCATTGCTTTAGTTACGATAGTTCGTCCAAATTATTTTGTTTGCTTTTTAGAGCTTTTTTCAGATTATCTGGATTTTATTGTATGCTGGCTCTGTCCTAAGTTATTAATATAATATAATATAGCAGATCTGACTTTGTCTATTGTTTGAATGTAAAGCTTAATGACAGTAAAATTGTTATTTATTTATTTATAACTTTTAAAAATCAAAAGATACAATTATTATTGACTGGATTTTGATTTACACATCATAGCAAATCTTTGAATAATGAGAATGATTGTTTTGTAAAGAGTAAATACCTAAAAAGTATTTCTGGCACTCCAAGGCAGTCTCGAGATTGCCAAGTGCCAGATGGGCCAGTCCCAGGTTGCAGTACGCTCGGCCCATGTTCATCTTATCCTGTAGGTCCTTAGCTAAGGCCAAGTCCTGGTCATAATAGCGTACTGCCTCCCGGAAGTTTCCCAGGCAGTAGTGAGCATACCCCAAAAAATGACAAGCTTTTGCCTCTCCTTCCACATCATGCAGTTCCTACAACATTCAACAGACCATTTCAGTGATAGACAAAACCTGGAGAAAGGCTAAAGCAACAACGAAAGTTACAAAAGATCATGTTACAGTAAAATGAATGATGACATCAAATTTCAATTCTTACAGACATGGGATTTAACAAAAAGTGATGTATAACCATATATTACATATCGGTTTATTTCTAATCCTTCACAGAGTTAACACATAAGAGATCACATCCACTTTCTGAACATGAATGATGTGCAAATGCCGTTTGATAATGTTTCATTTTTGTATTATTCTATTTTACTTTCAATGGGAAATCATTAAAAAAACTGTGAATTCTTAGAAAACAACTATCTCTCAGAACATACCAATTTAAATAATTGAATATAAAACTCTGTCATTAAAAAATACACTACAAGTACCTACAGTACGCGCGCTGAAGGTTCGGCTCCGAGTCAACCGAGCGGACCTAGGCGGGGGACGGGTGGATTGCCCGATATAACAACTGTTCTGCAGACATCCGCCAATGTTTGGCCCGCTGCAGTCTGAATATTTATTGTCCCGTTTCCCTCACAGTCAAGTATTCACTGTTGTTAGAAGTGGACAAGTGGTTTAAGTGCGTTATACACAATTCATTAGTTTTGTTAGTAGTGAGGTTAGTGAATTTTGGTAGTTGTAGGGCGTAACAAATTATTTAATATTATCCTTGCTACTAAGGTTATATTACAAGTTTTATTTTGATCCATCATCTCAGTCGGTATAATGGCCCGATACGTTTCCAAAGTGGCTCGTGGAAAAACTACGAAAAGCCAGGCTCGAGAAATTATATGGAGGGTTAGTGAGTTCATGGCAAATGAGTCGAAACTATCTAATGATGAACGAATCCCTATAAATAAATGTTTAGAAAAAACTGCCGGCTTGTGGTGTTTCAAAGACACTATTAAGGAGATTCGCCGTGAAAAAAAAAATTATGGATTCTTCCACTGAAGGGGAGTGTTCGTTCACTACTCCTAAAAAATACAAAAAAGAAAATAGTAGAACTAGACGACTTTGATAAATGTGTTGTTCGAAGAACCATCCATGAATTTTATAAAACTGATAGTTGTCTGCCAACTCTTCAATTGTTAAAAAACAAGCTGAATAAAAAACTATGAAGGGGGTTTAACTAGCCTCCGAAAAATATTAGCATCATTAGGTTTTCGGTGGCAAATTTTGATTGAAGCTAGTGACATAAGAATGAAACGTATAAACTATTTACGAAGTATAAAACAAGCGCGAGCAGAGAACTCTCCTATTGTTTACATTGATGAAAGTATATAGTATTATCATCTCATGTGACTGAAAATGGATGGAGTGACGCCAGTCTTCAAGGTTTTAAAAAGAAAATAAGTACAGGCGAGAGGGCCATAATACTACACGCAGGGGGTGAAATGGGGTTTATTCCTGGAGCTTGCTTAATCTGGAAAGCGGGGAAACGAGCGAAGGAGATTATCATGATCAGATGAACCATGCGAACTTCATGACATGGACAAGAACTCAGCTCATTCCAAACTTACCAGTTAACTCTCTAATAATTATTGATAATGCCACCTATCATAACGTCCAAGTTAATAAAGCACCTAATTCAGGTTCCAAAAAAGCAGAAATGATCAAGTGGCTACAAGATCATGGACTGCAGTTTGATGCAGTGTCACTTAAACCCGAATTGTACAGTTTAGTAAAACAACATAAGGCTGTATTTAAAAGATTTGCATTTGACGATTTGTTAGAAAACCACGGACACAGCGTGGTTCGCCTTCCTCCGTACCATCCAGATCTAAATCCGATTGAGAATATTTGGGGAATAATAAAAAATTATGTAGGTCAAAAAAATGTTGTACATAACATTAAAAATACCATAGCGTTATGCAAAGAGAAGATAGACTCAATAACAAAAGAAGACTGGGGAAAGGTGTGTAAGAAAGTTGTAAATTTGAAGATGAATATTATGAAAAGGAACATTTAATTGATGATACAACAGAGAGATATATTATTAGTTTAAATGACTCATCTGACGGCAGCAACAGTGAACAGGATGCCAGCGAAGAATCGGAAACGGGTGGTGAAAATGGAAATAATTCGCCATTGGCAACTCTATTATAGGTAAGAACAGCTTAGTAAACAAAGTAAAATCTAGGAAAAATACTCTTTACCACGCCGATTTTAAAATAACGGATTCTACATTTATGCGTTGAGAATTTAAATTCTTAATTTGTATTGTTAGACGTTTAGTAATTTTACGATTTTTAATCACTAATAGATTTATGACATTTTATTTATTATCTGTCAGAAAGTCAATTAATATACAATGTATTGCTAAGGTAGTATTCGAATTTGGAATTGAATGCTACAATGTAATACGGTTTAATCCATATATAACCAATGCCTCTATGTATAGTGTATTCGTAGAAATGCTAAAAAAATCATTTATTGTCATGCCACATAATTAATAATTAAGTGTTTCATAAACACGATTCTTTATACAACAGTGTTTCGTATTCATTCATCTGTCATAAAATTAGTTTATAAACAATACACCCCAAAACACTTTCTAATCGAATATAATACAATGAAATTCAACATAATTTCATGAAAGTTTAAAACTTTTAGTTTATCACAGATCACCACTATGGCCTAAAGTGTTTTTTTTTTTTTTTCAGAAAAAAACTATTGCAAAGTGATTCAATGTTAAACTTTCAAATGGTATTGCCGTGTTGCATTTACGTGAATGGGCCATAAACTGTAGGGCAGCGGTGTCGGTGATACATTCCACTTCAGACTAAGTTACGGCTAACCTAAACTATGTATCTGAAAAAAGTTAAATCTAAAATTAACTTCAGTTCATTCAGAAAAACTTTCCCGCTGGTGAAAGTTTCCTGACCAAATAATAAAAAAAATCCTCACATACAAACTTTTTTGTATCACAATTTTGGCACAGTTAATTTTAAAATATATTTTATTGAAGAAAAGTAATAAGACATTGAAACTTAATACATCCATTAGCATTGGCATAAATAGGAAAATAGATCTGCGAAGTTTCAGAATTTTATTTGTACAGGAAGTTGGTCTAACCATAAGTTGATTGTCGAGCGAGAATTAAACATTGCCGTCCGTGACGGATCATTGGAGGGTCAATGTTTTTATTTGGTTAGTAGGGCAACGACAGGGCCGAACCTTCAGCGCGCGTACTGTACTGTACTATGTAAAGTAAAATATGCACTTTGCGAGAGGTTGCACATCACCAAATTGCAGCATGTATTTTTTTAAAGATATAAATAAATAATTGCTTATACATAAAAACAACCTAAAATTTAATTTATTGAAGTATGTCTATGTCACTGAAGTTTTTTAGTTCTTTCTAATTAAAATTAAACAGTTCAATTCAACTATTAAGGCAGCATAAAAACAACAAATATCAGTTCTAGGTGCTAATAAAAATGTTTATGTTACATTTATCAAAGATTTGAGGGAAATCGTACAGAGAATTTAATTGAGCTGAAGAGTTCTTGAATAAGAAGTCCTAGTAACTGATATAGTTAGTAAGGCTAAAAATAGTCAGAAAATGATGCTTTTTCAACTTAAACATGGGAAAACATTTCACCATACCTAATTAGCCTCCATGATGAGGGCTTAATGTATACTTAATTTCATAATCATATATAGCTAGAGCTTTAAAAAAATGTATGAGTTAAAAAGATATAGGCACTATTTACAAAATTAATCGTACCTGAGAGAGCATAAGGTAATTCTCGTAGTATGGCACTGCTTGGGCAAATTCGGCACGAGAACTGAGGCAGTTGCCAAGGTTGAGTAGAGCACACGCCTCACCTGCTGTGTCCTTGAGTTCTCGTGCAATGTTAAGATGTGCGCGATAGTGCAGCAGAGCCATTTCGTGTGCTCCCAGTGCTTGGTATGCGACTGCTAGATTGCCATGAGTTGAGGCTTCTGAACTCCGGTCCTTTACTTCTTTTGATATTGTTAGCTCTTGTTTATGATATTTAATGGCCTGAGGAAAGAAGATATTATTCATTATTTTACATTGCACTACACAGTAATTCAACTAAGGATTTCAACCAAATATTCTATTTAACAAATTGAATAGTGAAGGAAATCATTCCTCGCCTCCTGGTGATGGATGGGTGCTGTGATTCAATAATCGCTGAGTGTTTTATTCAAGCAAACCGGTAACAATATGACTACAGTGAACACCCAACTAAACATTTTAAATCAACTCAATCAACTAAATTAACTCATTTCTATGGAATAAAAAATTATGTAATATGTAATAAGGTCAAGCCAATTACTCCTCAGAGATGCTTGATTTAGATTTCAAATATTTCTATGGATTATGATTATCTCATATTTTCTTTCTTCACAATTTCACTTACTGTCTCAATGCTATTCACGTGAACATTTAAAACTAGCCACGTGACAGTTCCTAAAGACAGTTTTTTATTTTACTTATTCTCAGAAAAAGAACTAGAACTAGGAAGCTAGACCTACACAGCTAGACAGTTCTCCAGTCCCGGCCTGTTATAGTCACTGACAATTCTATAGTTAAACATGATTGTCAACTATTTTGATTTCTGCCTTTTTTTAAGCTGTGATCTATTGCGCTTTGTTGATCATGTATCTTTCTAAATGATGTGTCGGCATTTTTCTGCTCCTACCATTCCATGTCAAACACTGTTATTTTATTATTAATAAGTTTCTACTACATGGAAGCTTGTGTTCAGGAATCAGAAGAGTCTTCATGCTCCTGCGTATAATACCTAATTAGTATGTTTTAATCTTCAAAGAGCTGTATTGTTGTAAACATTCATTAATTTTGGAAACAACCCAACCTTACACCACTCAGACTTTCCACACTTTTAGGAATCTTCCCAAACACAGCGAGCTGAACTATCAACTAAATTTTCTTATAGTCCCATATTCTCTCTAATAAAGGACCATCTATCTCTGAAGGCTCTATCTCTATCTGCCCTCTTTAAACTTTTCAAGCCAAATTGGAAAATCAATTGTTAAGGACTGCATGGTTAAATGATAACTTGATCATGTGCGCAAATTATGATACCAGATAACCCCCAACTGTAATCTAGCCTTCTCTGAGAAAGTGGGGTGCTTCTTAGAGTGACTTTCAATCCTACACCACTTAGGCAAATAAAATTGTGACACCAAAAACCAAAGTTTTCTGGACATTTGCCATCGTTCAGTGATACAAACTATCAGGTGAATATTCACCTGAGGAAGAAATCAGAATGCAGATCTCAAAATGTAGTGTTACTGATTTTTTGTATCACTGAACAATTCAAGATTCAAGATATTTTATTGTCATTAAGCACAATACATATTATGCAATAGACAAAGTCAACATATTATATAGCCTACTTTAATCTAATCTTTAGTCTAGGCACAGTTATAGGACAAAATACAGTATTGCCAGCTAGAACTAAATAACAATAATATAAATGTAAATAAAAACAATAAAATTACAATTAAATAATTTAAAAAAATCTATACATTATGTTGCTAACAATCCTAATCTTAAATTAACAATGGATTAAAAAACTTAATGAGGTAATCTTCAACAGTGTAAAAAAGCTTTATTTTTTCAGCCACTTTGCATGGTAACTTTAAAATTATTAAGTGTAACATTCCATGCCTTCTCTGGTAATTTATTAAAATAATTTTATACTGAAAAATATCTGGCTGTTTTTGGTCTTTTTCGAGTCTGACTTGGGGGTAGATCGAGTAAATACTTTTTTCTTGTGCAGTGTGTATGAACATCTTGTCTATTTATGAAACTATTCAAATTTTCTTTTACATCAAGTAATGAGCAGTAGATGTATAAACTTGGGCAAGGTCCATAATTTGAAGTTCTTTAAAAAAAGGTGAACAAGATTCTTGTTTAGAAACATTTTTTAAAATCCTAATAGCTTTTTTTTTGCCATAAAAATATTTTTTTGGCACTGGAACTGTTTCCCACAAAGAGTCACACCATACCTCAAGTGTGGAGTGGAAAAATGCATAATAAGCAGTTATCAACATCTCCTGAGTAACAGTATTCCTTAGTTTACATAATAGGTATATAACTCTAGATAGTTTAGTACATAAATAATTAACATGATGTTGCCAGCTTAATTTACTATCTAGGATAACACCCAATAACTTAACAGAATCATTACTGTATTTAGTATTATTGTGTAGAGATAATGTTAAATATTCAGTTTTATTATGATTCACTGCCAACCCATTTGCTTTAAACCATTCTAGAGCTAATTTAAATGAACATTCTTGATCAGATTTTAAGATTTGTGAGTCTTTATTTACAGTTTTAAAAGAGTAGTATCATCCGCGTACAAAACAAATTACAAGGTAGGCTAGATGAAAAATCATTGATTGCAACAATAAACAGAAAAGGTCCCAAAACAGAGCCTTGCGGAACTCCCAATTTCACTGTTCTGAAATTGGACTTGTTCTCCCCCTGGACAACCATCTGTTTCCTGTCAGATAAAATAAGATGACAATATAATTGTAATGCTTTATGTTTTATGCCATAACTAAACAACTTTTTTAACAACAACTCATGATTAATACAGTCAAACGCTTTACTTAAATCTATCAATGTTGCAGATGATATAATCTTTTTCTCAAAATTATTTAAAATGTTTTCCACAATTTTTCCTATTGCTTTCACAGTATTTGATTTTTTTATAAATCCATATTGTTCTTTACAGAGCAAATTGTTTTGAGAAAAGAAATCATACAATTGGTCTTTTAAACAACACTCAAAAATCTTACTCAGTATGGGAACCAAAGAAATGGGACGGTAACTAGCAGGATCTGCCTTGCTGCCCTTCTTATATACTGGTACTACTTTGGAACATTTCAGTGCTTTAGGAAAAATCCCCTCAGATAACATCCAGTTGAATAGAAATGTCAATGGTTTTTACTATGTAGGGTATAATATCCTTGATGATTTTATTAGAAAACACAAAATAATCTTCACTTTTTGACCCACTCAACTTAGATACATATTTTATAATTTCAAAATTCAGTTATTACATTTAATTGGAATGTTTTACTAGCATTATTAAATCTAGATAAATAATTACTCAAAAGCTCAATAGCAGTGTCAAAATTATTTTGCTTCAAATGTGTAGTACTAACTATATTTATAAAATAATCATTAAAGTCATCAGGTTTTATTAATTTCTTCAACGCTTTCTTTCTTACAATGAATTTCCTTTTTTATTATACTCCAAGCAGCTTTACATTTATTTGGAGCTCTCATAATATATCTGTCAGTGGGCTAATCGTTTTTCTTCCTTAATTCTATTTTTATACATCTTTTTTATTTCTATATACATTTTTTTTGTGTTCAGCTTCATTTTCTGTGCCTTTACTTATCTTGAATCTATCATAAAACACTGTTACTATATTTCTAAGTTTATATAGTTCAGGTGTAAACCAGTCAACCTTTGGTCTATTTCTACTTTTGATTTTGACATCTTTAACAGGACCAAGCATTCTTTAAGTGAACTTGTTAATATTTGTATAAAAAAATCAAAAGCATTGTCAACAGTTTGAAAAAAAAGTAAGCATGCCATCAGTCAGTCTGATTCAGTCTATGTTTTCAAACCTTCAATGGCACCAAAAGACAGATCTCTCACTTTTCTTTTAAGAATATTTTTGTCTGGTACTGTATTTGAAAAATGCAACTCATAAAACTCTGTGTATATACCAGCATGATCAGATACATTTGGTTCGATAACTTGACATTTTACTTTGTTTTTGCTTAAAATTACTAACAACATTGTCAAGGCAAGCATCTTCTCTAGTTGTATCAAAAATTATGACAATACATATTAAATGATCTTAATAAATTCAAAAAAGTAAATTTTTCAGAAGAATCTTTTTCTTACATCTACATTAAAAATCACCTGTTAGTATCACAGTTGCAAAATTTTTATTTAAATATATCATTAAAGACTCCAAATAATCAAAGAAACTAAATAAAATTACTACTCTTTGGAGTACGGTTAGATGGTAAACTATAACAACATCAATCTCCTTTAAATATATAGCTGTTGCTTCCAAAACAAAGACAACACAAAAATTACTAATATCTACAGTTTTATATTGGATTTTTTCGACTTTACAAAGATTGAGCTGCCGCCCCTACAGAGTGGTTTCTCTCTACAGTAAATACTTGCTAATTGATAACCATTTAGTATATATAAATCAGATTCTTCATAAAATAACCAGTGTTCATTAAGAGTTAGGATATCACAGTCATAGCTATCTAAAAATAAGTCTAAAACATCTACCTTATTTTTTATACATTGAATGTTAAGATGAAAAAGAGTTAGGGGTTTGGATGAGTGCTGTCTGTTTGTTCTTCTATTCGATGACCGTGAAGAGGAGGCTGCACATTTCCCGTCAAGGTTTCGACAGTAGGTTGTAACATGTCTTCCGTACTGGGTTCTCCTGCGCTGCTCGGGTCCATGGGCCGAAGGAGGTCGAGTACTGTAACTTTTCACGGCCTCATCAATTTTACCAGCCAGCCAGTCCTTACCTTTGGCATTGAAATGCATACCGTGCTTCGTGTGCATGTCCTTTGTAGCAAACACTTGCTTCCACGAAAGACACATTGCCAAAACCATTGCTTAGTTCTTTTAGCACTAAATTGGTTTTTTCTTGTTTCCTTATTCACACAAGACCACTCAGCGAGATCGTACCTATTTGGTAGATCAACGAGAATTTAACCTTTTTTTCTTTCACACTATATTAATGTATTTCTAATGTATTCTAATGTATTTCACACAATGGCAAATGTCCAGAAAAATCCTGTTTCCTTCACAATCTGTCAATTGCCAAAAACAAACTTCAAACAATGAACCAAAAACCAAATAAAAACCAAGTATAAAGGAGATCAACAGGCTTCAAAATGTGGGCCAATGTTCATGAAAGGTAATTCAAGTAAGAAAGGATGATCTTTGAAGTTTCTAGATTCGGGTAAAGGAAAGTATTGAACTTGTATTAGCTATTGGTTACCTACCCCATCTCGGATTTCTGTTCCAGGAGAAAAAATAAAATTATGAGAATACAGGAAAGTAGTACAAGTCCAGCTATTTGGATATTTTCCAATACAATTAAGATTAAGGACATACACAATAACGTTTATTAAATCATACTCAATAGTGTTCTAGACATAAGTGAAGTGAATATACAACTAATAGTTGGCATTCAAATTGGTTATGGCCGTCTTTAGACTGATTCAATGAGTATAGGACTGAGTCAACTGATCAGGGTAGGTTCTGTGGGAATTCACAGGGTTAAACAGAACACATATATGATATCCAGTCGTATTTGCCATCAGGAAGATGTGCTTGGGAGATATTATATTTTAACTTTTAAGTAGATAAGATGGGTGGATCCGACAAACCTATCTGGTTTCTCCAAGATCATCAGATTTGATGCATAAACTTAGGAAAAGCAGCCTATCACATAAGACCTTTCAGGTTTATGTCCTACAGTTCTTAACAAGTTCTTATTAGGTAGATGGAATTAGGTTGGAGCAAAATATGGTTCATTCTAAATTATCTAAAGAAGCAAGCAATTATAACCCGTATTTTGATTGAAAAGCATGCCAGCTAATGTATTAATTTGGAAAAAGTCTATAAACCATTCTGCACAACCATGACAAAAATTTAAACTTTTTACTTTAGTTCAAAAATCATGTAATTTTTCCAATTAAAACCTTCAAATGCAATTCAAATTTCTGGCAGTTACAAAACATTCACTGATAATTTGTAAAAAGTTATGAGAGAAAAGATTTGGGGCGTGTTGACGGTTGCAACCAACTGACCTGCTCATAGTACCCCATGGCACTGTAAGCATTGCCGATGTTGCCATAAGCTCTGCCCATGCCAGCTCGGTCCTGCAGCTGTCGCGCAATGCTCAGGTGTGCCTGATGTAGCTTCAGAGCAGCATCATGCTCACCCAGCAGCTGGTACACTATTCCCAGGTTTGAGCAGGCCCTCCCTTCGCCTACTCTGTCTCGGGAACTCAGAGCCATGTCTAACTGACGCTCATGCCATCGCTTTGCCTGTAAAAGTTAATCATCATAAGTATATTTCATTAACATTATATGGTAGAAAAGCAGAGTTCAACTGTCACAAACAATTAAGTGGTAAAAATGCCAGCTAATACCAGAATGTAGGTAAAGGTTTAGCTTATAAACATTTTAGTACAACTCTGACAAAGGTTAGCATATTATATTAAAATAAGTTGTACATAAAAAAATAAAATAAATAAGTTTTGAATAATTTTAAAACTTAGTTGGATCTTCCTACATACCTAAACAGTAAAATTTTAAATATTGCATTACATGTATTACATGTAAACTATATGCCACTTAACTTCGATAAAATTGGTTATCATGACAAACAACAGTAGTATGGTGTGAGAATAGTATTTAGCTTGTCTTTGCTACAAATAAAAATGATTTCACACACCTTTTATGATATCACCTACCTTTTTGTTGTGCCTTTCAAAATCATGTATCTTAAACCCACAGAGAAAGTATTGTGGTAACTATTGTACCTGATTATAATCTCCTGCACAGCGCGCTGCATGGCCCAGGCCAGCAAATGCTCTTGCCTCCACAGCCCTGTCCCCCAGTTCCTGGGCTATCCTCAGAACATTCTCATGGTACACAATGGCTTGGGTAAAGTTCCTTCGGTAATGGTGAGAGGATCCCAAGTTGCTATATGCTCTTGCCTCTTCCACCTACAAATTTTCACATATTTAATTATTGTTACAATGAAGTTTCTCACATATAAAACTATTAGCTGATGCCAAGAAGGTCAAGCTAGTTTTGTTTGAAAAGAAAAGTATTGTTGCAGTAGTGTTTTATAATATTGCTTTATTTTTAAAAGCCACAATATGTGAAATCTGTTATTGTCCTTAATCTTAAAGTTGCCTAACAGTTTATGAATATTGCTCTGAATTTGGTTTTGATTAAAACATCTAATGATTTTCCTGCATTGTGCTTGGTGGTGATGTTAAAACATTGACCAGTTAGCAAAATTTTATCTTGAGTAAAAATCTTGAAAATTGTGCTAAATATGGTATATTATGATAATATTTTATATTATGTTAAAATATGATAATATTTTATATTATGTTAAAATATAATAATATTTTATATTATGTTAAAATATAATAATATTTTATATTATGTTAAACAAAACTTGGATATTTTTGTAGAGTTATTATGTTAAACAAAACTTAGATTTTTTTGTAGAGTTTAACAATATAATAACCTGGTTTCCCAGTCGCCTGGCAAGCCGCAAGTGTTGAGTATGACAGTCAACAGCACTCTCAAACTCTCCCATGGCTAGGTATACAGCTCCTACATTCCCTATCTCTCTCGCCTCTTGTAGCTTGTCTCCCATCTGTTTCACTAGCTGTACACACTGTTTGTGCGAGGCTAGAGCATTTGGGTAGTCGCCTATAGCTGTGTATACGTGACCTGCCAACACCAATACAACAATAAGTGTAACATGTCTTTAAAATAACAAATCAGGAAATCAGATGTTGGATATTAACTTGACAGATCTAAAAGTAAATCAGTTACTGATGTGTACAATTTCAAATTAAGTTATAAGTGATACTAAAGTTGCAAAACTTACTTTGAAATTTATCTCTAGTTTTTACATTTTTTATTCTGACCTTTATGAGCTGCGACTTGGATACAGTTTATTAGTCTAGAGCTTCTGTTATAATATTTCATTTTATAGGATGTTTTGTACGAAGAAACCAATGATTTTATTGCAATTTATTTGAAAAGCCACCATGGTCATCTCTCAGTAATGCACACATGAGATATAGTATGGCATTCATTCAACATACAGACTTTGCTAGCATCAACCGAATTAATTATTGATTTTTTTCACTCAGCACAAAAATGTTTACTACTTAAACCAACATTTTTAGCGGAATTACCATTTGTGCAATTTTGAAACAAATATAACAATGAATAAGGAAATTTGAATTAAAAAATACATAGACATGTAGACAGTTGTGTGATAAGTTTTTTTTTCCAGGTAGACATTTCCTATAGACTCCTATAGGTGTTTTTGTGTGGTTGAATGATGTTTTTTTTAAGATGAGAAATGATGTTCTTGGAAGCCAGAACATTTTTTGACACAGTATGATTGCAAAAACAATCATTTCTATGGTACAACAGTTACAAACATTTTCATTTACTACCAGATTCCTTCAATATGCTCCTTCCAGCACTCAATAAAACTTAAATAAGATTTTAATGTTAAGTTCTGCATTTGTTAGATAATATCCTATCTAAATAAATAAATAAAATTTAAAAATCTCATTTTTAGTGAGTGAATGAGGTGTAGGGAATAGTGTGACAATGGGTAAGGTTATATACCTAGGCTAGTAAGTGCGGAGGCAGCAGCCTGGGTATCTTTACACTTCATTGCTAGGACTAGTTGATATCGGTGTGCAGTTAGAGCTTCTTTGAAGCTGCCGTTGCTGAAGTATGCAGATCCAAGGTTACCATGTGCACGGCACTCTCCAGCGATATCCCCCAGAGATTTGGCCACAGTAAGATCTTGCTGCATGTAACTGATTGCCTGCAAATTGACATTTTAAAGTTTAATATATACTTTTTTAATGACTGTTTTTAATGTACCATTCTTACGAGGAAAAAATCATAGAATGTAACATCAGACAGTATTACAGGTTATTGTGTAAAGGTATTTTATTAAATAAATATTTTTGTTTTGAAACATTGTTTAATACATGATGGTTTATATCAAACCACTCAGATGCTGGAGTAGCTTAATAAAAGTATGTTACAGTAATACGTGTAAAAATGTATTGTAATGTAATGTAAATACATCATGTAACAACAATGTACAACATCATGGACATGTGACAAACTGCCAATGGAAAGACACCAATACCAACACTATCAAACCCTTTGAATTCACTCAATTTCTAGAGGAATTAAGTTTTGTAACTTGGTAGATTTCCACATTTGTGTTTTGTTCAATATACAGATTGTGTACAAAAGCGTAAAAAGATTCAGCAATTATGAGAGCGGTTGTTTAAATGCCTCAAACTTGTCATTGCTTTTAGCAGTGGTTAAACCTGCAGTAGAGAAAAGCCATGTTGATACTATTTGACTTAACTTCCAAAAAGGTTGTATAAGGAAATTTCCAGTTTTTGGATTTTGTTCACATCTTATTCACTGGATCAAATCCTAGCTTCTTGAAAGAACACTTAGAGCGATTTGGTGAAGTGTAATCTGAGATTTTCATAGATTAGGTACCAGTGGCTAGTGGTGTGAGGAGGAAGAGGGAACATTATAGAATCTGTGTTCCTTTATTAACAAAATTATCTTCCTTACTCCAATAATGTTGTTTTTAGTATAGGTTTTTTAGAGAACAATAAATTAAATCTGTATTACTTTTTTACACTATTCACTCTGAATATTCACACAGACCCTCTATATTAAAACAAGGAACAATTAAACTAGGGCCTTCCAATCTCTAGCTTTTTTTTTGCTCATGAATTATTTGTCATTAACAGGTGCTATTGACCGAAGATTAGAAATGATCTGCTGGTACACTTTGTTCACATCACCTGTGACAAACTTGAAACATCAAGGCAGTAACCAAATCAAACTATCTTTTTGGTAATTTTTATGGCCATATCAATAAGATATGTGGTATAAATTGCTCAAAAACTTTGACATGAACAATTTAAAGCTGAAACCAAATGAACTAATGCATTAAAAAGAAAGAAGTACAAACATCAGAGATTTAATGTTGGGTATTAGCTCATATCATACTTATTTTTAAAGATTGATTTACTCTAAACTGTAACATATTGGATGCCAATTTCCATTATTATTAATAGTTTGATTATTCATAAAATTAACAGAAGTTCTCTTACCTTGTCTAACTTGTTCAGGGCCCAATATGCAGAAGAAAGGGCAGAGAAGACGGAACCTCTCAGTTTAAGACTGCACGTACCAATACGCAGAGCAGATTCCAGCACGATGACTGCGGCTGCATATTGTCCTGCCCCTAAAAGCTCCTGACCCACCACCGAAATGATCACAAATGGAGACTTATCCAGCTTCATCACTTCCAGTTGGTGGAAAGTTGGTTCCAGGCTGCCTATAACCAATATAAAATAGGTCATATAGAGGGTTAAATATACAGGGTGTATATTATGTCTGGAAACACCCAAATATATCCTTTAATAATTTAAATATAAATTTGAAACCTCTTACAATCGTGATAGAGATTGGGCATCTACTTTTTGGGAACAATGTTTTGTTATGTCACACCAACGGGGGACGTCCTGCCGAGGGTATCGTGAATATTCTTAATGGAAGCCTATACCTTGTGATACATAATTTTAAAGGTAATAGCTTACTGAATTGAATGCCACAAACCGCATCTCAAAGGAATTATTCTATCAGAAAATAGAGCATTTTTAGTATTGAAAATTTACTGATGTTCAACAATGTAATTTTAACATGGTTCTTGCCACAAAATGTGTTACCACACTAATTTTTTAGCATTTTTTAAATGTTCAATTAAAATAAAATAAACAATTTATTTTTAAGCTGGTTTCATTAGTACAAATTTACCAGTTTTTATTACAATGAATAAAACTTATGAGTCACTTTCTCCTGATTACTTATGAATCTGTACTTGGTGTTTTCCAGTCAGCAGGAAGGTTTAAAGAGACAAAAGGTCACTAGCCTATGAGAAACATTATTGTGTTATTAATCATCTGGTCTACAGGTTTCAGTTTGTTGAGCATGGAGCTTTCACTAGACAGGTCTAAGCTTGGGAATTACAAATGGACAAAGGTCATATCATTCCTGTCGAGGTTAAATCAGTGTCTCCTGAAGCATTGCTGTCAACAAGTTATCTAATTACAGTAGTTCAGTTTTTATTTGGCATTTTAATGGAATTGTCTGAAAGAGAACGAATTACTCTGTTGATGATGCGAGGATATGGCGATCGTCAAAGATCTTATCGGGAAGTTTTGTAATTTGGTTTAATGACACTTTCCCAGAAAGGAATCCCATAAGTGTTTCAACAATATCAAAAACTATTGAGCGTTTTGAAATGACAGGGAGTGTACGTAATCGGCCAAAGTCGGGTAGGATACACAATCTGCAACAGATGAAGAACATGCACTAGATGTTTTGCAAACATTTATTGAAGACCCACATACATCGCTCAGAAAAGCTGCACAGCAACATGATATGCACCCTATGTCTGTGAGTAAGATTTTGAAAATTAATAAATACAAACCATTTAAAGTTCATTTTAGTCCAACAGTTAGGTGAGGATGATTACGACAGAAGAGTTGAGTTTTGTGAACTTGTGATGCGCAAATGTGATGACAATAGAGATTTTCTGACCAACATACTATTTTCTGATGAGGCAACTTTTTTCCTAAATGGCAATGTTAACAGGCACAATTGCCGTTACTGGGCTAGTGAAAACCCACATTGGATTACTGAGTCCCATTCACAGCAACCACAAAAACTGAACGTATGGTGTGGAATTTTAGGTAACAAAATTGTTGGACCCTTTTTCATCAATGGAAATTTAAATGCCGAACTTTACTACAATATGCTCCAAAATGAAATAATCCCAGCTATTCAAATTGCATCAGGAGAATACTTTGATAATGTATGGTTTCAGCAGGATGGTGCTCTCCACCCCATTATGGGAGACAGGTAAGAGAGTATTTGGATTTAAGGTTTCCTCATAAATGGATTGGCCGAAGAGGAGAAATCGAATGGCCTCCAAGATCTCCGGATTTGTCACCAATCGATTATTTCCTATGGGGTTCATTTAAAATCCAATGTTTATAGAAGAAAGCCTCATAATTTGGAAGACCTAAGAAACAGGATTATAGAGGAGATTGCTTTGATAACTGAAGAAATGTTAGGCAACTCTGTCGAATCATTTTACACAAGATTAGCTCATTGTCAAACCGTAGAAGGAACACAGTTCGAACAATTGCTTTTGATACCAAATGCAGGTAAAACGTTTGTTTGTAAGACTTTTACATACATTATTTTTTATTTGTAATAAGAAATCAATAACATAAGTATTTCCATAATTGTACTGTAATAAAAACTGGCAAATTTGTGCTAATAGAACCAGCTTAAAATGAAAATTTTTGTTTTATTTAATTGAACATTTAAAACAATGCTAAAAAAATTAGTGTAACACATTTTGTGGCAAGGAACCATGTTAAAATTACATTGTTGAACATCAGTAAATTTTCAATACTAAAAATGCTCTATTTTCTGATAGAATAATTCCTTTGAGATGCGGTTTGTGGCATTCAATTCAGTAAGCTATTACCTTTAAAATTATGTATCACAAGGTATAGGCTTCCATTAAGAATATTTCACGATACCCTCCGGCAGGACGTCCCCCGTTGGTGTGACATAACAAAACATTGTTCCAAAAAGTAGATGCCCAATCTCTATCACGATTGTAAGAGGTTTCAAATTTATATTTAAATTATTAAAGGATATATTTGGGTGTTTCCAGACATAATATACACCCTGTATAAGAAATTTATAATTAGGTTTTTATAAACAGACAATGTAAGTAAGTTCAACTTGCCAGCAAGTGTGGCTAACAAAGGCACCACACACCATTGGGCCCCACACACTATTGGACCGAACCTCCAACCAGACAGAGTGGTCTGTGTATAGGTGCATGTCCAATAGTGTGACGGTTGTCACCAGACCAAATTGCTCAGACTAGATGGTCATATCTCAGAGGAAAAACACCTCCAGCACCTGACGGTCTGGGGTTCTTCCACCACTACTTTGTGTGGTTAGATAGTGTGTAGCATTATTTTTAGACCGCCAAGAGCTGAGAATCCGCTGTTGTACAAAAGTTAGGAATAATGTCTTCCAAACTGTCCTCAGCCATGGGAAAATATTTTTTTTAGTCAATAGAAGTATTAAAAACTTATGGTTGTGATACATTATGTGTAAGTCTTTCTTGATTAGTGATATAGAGAGATCGAGACAAGTATCAATAAATTTGAAAAATTATGTGTTTTCTGTTAATTTTACTAGTAATGCCATGGTTGTAATGCAACAATAAAAACAATTTAGTATTTTGATTTTTCTTGGATTTGTTAATTTTATATCTTTTAAAAATTTAAGATTAATAGAAGTAAATCAATATTGCATTTTTTTATTTACTTTTATATATGTCTTACATCAGTTAAAAAGTGTGTCACTAGTTTCATGAATGATTACTGTCAGTAGCTGAAATGAAATGGTAGTACTCAACAAGGAGAGTTGAGATTAAACTTTCTTCAGAGTGTATAGAACATCTAAAGTTAAAGTTATGTTACTCAATGTATTTCTCTTTTAAAGATTCCAACTAAACTCATCCATTAATCTATAATACATGTACTCTTTTTTTCTATGTTTATTAGCACTCAACAATACAACACAGAGTTTAATACTTCATTTAACATTTGGTTTATGATGAATCTAGCCCTCATCACTTCAGTTTTTGAATTGTGACTGTCTGATTTTATGGACTGGAAATGTGTAGAGTTGTCCAGGAACATAGTACACTTCAAACCAGCTGTTTGGTTGGAGATCTGGATCGATAGAGTGTAGAGATTTTAATTTAAATAGAGGACTGCAAAGCCTAATCCATTTAAACCATTAAAATATATTCACCATTTGTATAAGGCTTTCACCAAGACGCTTGGACAGACCATCAAAAATTACTTTCCAACTTGAAAAATCTCAATCATAACCTTTAAAACAATAAAACATTTGTTTTGAGTGATATAAAGAAAAATCATATGATACATTTGGTTAGGATACATATGTTGACTTTTTGAGCTCACCACTCTATGCTTCTCTTGAATAATAATTGTACAAGATATTTCTAAATAAAATCACCCTTATTTTTAAGATAAGTGAGCTGAATTTATTTACATTTATGCCAAACTTATTTTCTCATATAAGTGGTATCATTGAATACCAAACAAGGCTTATTTCAATATTTCTTTGAGACTTTCAAAAGACCTCAAAACATTTTCTTCAATACAATCAAAATTTAATGGAAAAAAATGTTCACAGATTTTAAAAACAATATCAAAAGGGTAAGTAAATGAAAGAAAACAATAAGACATATGCTAAATTATTTTTAAAAACAATTACCTCGAAGAGGAGATTTCATGGAAGCCTCTACCAGGCCTGCCAAAAGTTGGGTGGATTTTGACTCCTGTGCAAGGCCAGAGCTGAACGCAGCTAGCGCGTCCCCATGGCGGCCGAGGCATTGCAGTGCTACGCCCTGTCTGTAGTAGGCCTTTTAACACATACAAGTCCTTTAGTCTAAACAGTAGTATCAAATAGGTAAGACACATTTTTAAGTCGACTTTTTATGCTGGCTCTCTTAAAGCTTTAGTGATCAACATTATGTACCTAATAATAAGTATGTAGATACTTTATGGTCAAGTATCAGATCTCAGGAAATTCAAAGAACAGTCAAGACAATGGGATATAATCAATTTCCTTAACATTTGTAAAAACTGTTGAAGAAGATTATTAAAAGAAATAGCTTCAGTACATTAAATCAATATACTAAAAACTGTCTATAAGACATGACTGCATTTTACATTTTGTGCTACTGTATCCTTGATTATGGCACTGTGTATTTTGGACAGAAAAGATGTTCAACAGATCTTAAAATTTATTGTTTCTTTGAGAATAGAACAATTGTAGGGAAAATTTTGGAGATGTTTTAAGTGTCTGGAATTCTCAAGATGAGACATTGCACTGTCTAGACTTTTTCTAATTCGTATTAGAATTTATAATTACCATTCAAGATTTAAATCCTACATTATATATAATCATAGTAAGAATACCTTAGGCCATTTAGGGTTGAGCTCTCTTGCGCGGGTTGCGTCCTGCAGGGCCTGTGTGAACTGACCCATCTTGACGAGCGCAGCCGAACGGTTGGAGTAGAGGATATGGTTGGTTGGGTCCAGTTGTAAAGCATCAGAGTAAAGTGCCACAGCCTTAGCGTAGTCGCCTCCCTGACACGCTGCATTGCTCTGTCGCACCTTCTCCAGGAATAGAGCCTTGCTGGCGGCCGGCAATTCAGATGTCCCTTCTGGCTCCACCTATGCAAAATTTCAAAAATAATAACATACAAATCTTATCTAGTACAGGGTCAGATAAGCCTGTATAGCTTTACGTGCCATCTTCAATATGAAACATTATGAAAATAACTAATAAGAACGTTGATGTACAACTAGTTGATGATTCCCAACTAAGATGTACATGGTAAAATTGGAATTAGTTGGTTTAGGCCACCAATACAGTTAAATAAAATTAAGAATTTCTACGCTCGAAAATTTATTTCAAAGGTGTGGTATTCTTTCAAACTATTGCCAATGCATAGTGAGTTGTCTCCCAATCAAGTTTTGATTTACTTGGTCGTTTGATACTTGAGACAGCATAGTTTAGTTTGTACTCATTTGTTTCTCTGCAGTTTTTTATTCTTTAAATCTGTAACAATTATAAATAGTCAGAGAGCAATCCTGTAATGTGCATCAGTAAAAGTTGAATTTTTAATCATGTGAAAGTGTGCTTTACAATTCACAATATTTTTCTTATTATTAAAATATGTAATTAATAACCAAATATTTATTGTAAGTTAGCCTGGATGTTATAGCTGTAAATATTTCTTTGAAAAGATTTAAATAAAAAAATTAAAATCTTTATAAAATAAAACAGTTTCTGTGATATCTGCTCAGTAGATAGTAAGCAAACGCTTTCTGTAGATTATTATAAACATAATTAAATTTGTTTACTGTATTTTCAGTAACTTTTCTATGTTCGCACACAATAAAAATTAATTTTCTGTTTAAATTAATAAATGAGTAAAAATACCTGAAAAATAACCAGGTGTGTTCTCAGGTTAAGATTCAGATACTTGAAGGCTTGTTAGGCTACTTCCAATTTACATATCACTGGCTACAATTTTGCACAGTGTGGTGAAAGAAAATAACAATTATTTTCCTTTTGCTCCACCAAATTCAAAATTAGGGGGTAGAGGTTTTAGGCTATCACACAAAGCCGCTAGGACTAGGGCTAGGATTCGGTGGTGATCCTCCAACAACGATTGGATTAAGCCTTACTAGCAGGTTATTAAGTTTAGAATAATTATAATTGATCAAAACAACAAAGTTTATGGATTTGTGAAATTTATTTAGATGCTTGTTGATATTTGAACAGTCTTGAATTAGTCTTCTATTGTACTAATTTTTATGAATTAAGGTTAGTTCAAAACTATCACCTCATATCTATAGTATGAATACTTGATGCAATATACACTTATGTACATGTAGAAGTGAAATAGTAAGCAAATAAATACAGTTTATTACTATATTGAAGTTCCTGTACTTATGCTAAAGTAAAATTATAAACCACCAAAAAGAAAAGAATATTTATATTGCATTCAACAGAGAGTTAACCATGAAAAATAAAAATCTATAAAAATTAACTGACAACAGCATTTAATATGAGATTGCATCTCTTAAAAAAACTTAATTAATAAAAAAACCTATTTAAATATTATATCAGCACACTACATATACAAAACGAATTAATAATGTTGAAATTGGATGAAAAGAATAATGTAATATGGTATGGTAAGTTCCAATATAGAATATAATTATGTTTTTTATCAAAAAGTTTCTATTATGGGAACAAAACATTGCATATTTTCACATCTGTAAAAGTACTCTCAGAGGCTATAATACATAGTGTTCACATTATTTAAGTAGAGATTTAGTAGTATTTAAACAAAGGTATAATATTTGCATTCATTGAAAAACAAACAAATAATTATAACTAACTGGAATACGTTTAGATTCCTACTATAACTAACCTATTCCTAAACTAATAAACACGTTTCTAAAGGATAAATGATTTCTAAAGACTCATTATATTGGATTTGCTAGATTTAATCCCATTCAGACAAAGCTAAATAAATTGTTCAAAACCGATAACAGTAAAAATAACCTAACTTTTCAGATTCAGAAGTTAACGTGAGTAACAAAACAGCTGAAAATGTACTACGCCGGCGCTGTGTCTATTGTCTAAAAAGTATTTTAACGCAGGACCCGTTGTACTCGAAAAACAGCTGTTATTCCGTCTGTTATAAAGGCTAGGTTAAGTTTTTTTCGTTACTGCATGCTTTAAATGCGCATACCTTGTTGCGTTTCTTAAAACAATCCTACTCCATTCACAATATAAAATGTGACATGGAAAATTACATTTGTAGTAGATATCGTCAAAGAGAACCAAAGCAGCAACACTAATGATAAGATTTACATAAAAAATATAATAGTCGTCAAACTTATTACTCCACCGATCACAGTTTTCGAAACACTCGCAAATAAAACAAACATGACACTTTTTGAAACTTATTTAGTTTTTGCGGTGGTTTCTAGAATCTTGTATTTAAAACTCGTTATTTCAGTAAAGCAATTTGAAGAAGATAATTTCATTACCCAATGATAAACTTCGTTACTAACGCGAAATGTCCCAAGTTCCAATATAAGGAAGAGGATGGAGGAGGACCGCTTTCTCCATCTCCATCTTGGTCACTCCCTACCTCTTCTCTCCTCTCTTGATTCAACCTTTCTCCTGCGCATTCCACCGTACATCTAACATCCTCGGAATGCCAGATTACAGCTACAGTCCAGTATATGCAGCAGGATGACTTCTTACCGTAATTTTACAAATATTTGCCAAACTGATCATTGTTTATAGTGCAACTTCACACCGGATGAATTATTATAGGTTGATTGGTAAATCTTGTGATGTAGCACCTAACTTCAACAGCATACCTCTTAAACTTAATCATTTAGCTTCCAAAACACATACAAGGCAAAACACTTTTCGTATCCCCAGATCCTATTTTGATATATTACTTAACTAATTTCCTGTAGTATGAATAAATACTTATAAATAAGCCTAGTATGAAATATGTATGTAGTCCAATAAGCTAAGAAAGCGTTTTAATATGTTGTAGTTTGTCCTGTCTCACGACTGACATCTTCGTTAAATGTAGAAACAGTTGCGGGATATCAGATTTTATTTGTATGTATTATTTTACAACTTTTTAGTAATATCCTCCTGAGTCTAGAGTGCCTAAATATAGGCACTAGGTCTCAACCTACCTTGAGTCCCAAATATTTATGGAGCAAATTGGACCAAACGCCTAAGTGCCTTTTTTTAGGCAATCATTCCGACCCCACTTGAGTCCCAGGGTAAAAAAGTGTTAATTCTTTACAATTAAGGTTAAATTATGTTCTCATATCATTGTTGTTTGAGAAAAATCACATTATGTATTTTTTTACGTTATTACAAATGGTGTTTATAGATGTCCTAAAAATAGGCACTTAGGTCTTCAGAGGAAAAAAATATTAACGCAGGACCTTAATTGAAAATGTTTTATTATTACATGTATAAGTATAAAAAGAGTTTTGTTTAGAAGGCATTTTACATTTATTTGTAAAAGTTCATCTTGGAGTCACTGTGAAAAAGTTTCACTTCGAATGGAACTTTCGGAAACAATTCCGCCCACCTACCAAACAAAGATACACATTACACTTTACACAATATACAGTAGATTTTTTTCTTGCAATTCTGCATAGCACACCTTTTTTGAATTCCTTTTGTAACCTCAGGTAGATGAGCTGCTTCTTCAATTCTTTTTTCTGGGAGTAGGGTCAGCCCGTACTCGTCTGTCTCCAAATGGGTTATCCACCTTATCTTCTAGATCTTTGTCATTCGAAGCAACAGCTTCATTGGCTGAGTTCATCTCAATTAGCAACTCCCCAAATTTAAGTTTAAAAGTCCTGAATTGCGGAATTCTTTTGGCTGGAATTTTGTATTTTTGTGTTTGGTTTCCCGCATCTGAAGCCAACTGTTACTAAGGCTCAAATCAAAGAAATGAAGGATACATCTCAATGTCCATTTCTTTGTCCGGGCTCGTGAGGAGCAATACGATAGCATTCTATCAGCTAAGTCTACGCCTCCCATTTTTGCATTATATGCATTGATAACTTTAGGTTGAGAAACATTGATAAACTGTTTGCTGGCCTTAGACCACCTTTTTTACTTCACACAAAGGCTCGATTGACTCAGCAGTAGATATCATACATACACAGTTGTTGTCTAACCACTTTGTTATAGCTACTTTTCCCTCTGTCTTTGTTCCATTTTTATCTTTTTCTTCTCTTACAGTGCAAAAACTGGTGCCCCTTTCATTTGCTTTCTTAAACTCTTTGTCACTTGGAAGGTCAGTAGTTTCGGGAAATTCTGTCTTTCCTGATTGTTCCAGTTAATCTAAAACCTTTTTTCAGGAGTTTTCGTCAGCAAGCCTAACTGAAGTGAAAAATCTATCGGCATACAATGTGTGGCCGGGAACTAAAGACCTAGTAAGCTGAAGGACAGCTGGATTCACACTGCCAGAATTGCTCAAGTTCTGGGTTTTCTACGTATGTGGCTGGTCCTTGATAAACAGTATAAATCACAAACAATTCCGTTTGGATTAGCAAGAACATAAACTTTCAAACCCCGTTGGGTTGGGTTTGTTGGGTATGTGTTGCTTGACTAGACACGTTCCAGAAAAAGGCACTATCATCTCGTCGATACTCAATTCCTGTGGTTTGTTCTGTTTCAAACAGCCCTCTAAGATTCGGTCAAGTAAAGGTCTTACCTTCCACAGCCTATCAGCTTTTCTTTCGTCTGCTGTAATTTCGTTATCAAAAACAAGTTTTTATCCAGTTCCTAATAAGGAAAAAGCGATCTCTCGCCATGTTGTTTGCTACAAGTGGAATCCTCCACTTTTTTTTCCCAACACATTCTAATCAATGGTACTTGTAGAGCTGAAATCACAAAGTTTATGCCTAGCCAAATTTTTAACTCAGGTTAGTCTTAGTTTTAGGTCCTTTCCTGTTTTCAACAAGTAGTTCTGATTTGATTTCTCAACTATTTTTTTAAGAATATCATCGTCGAAATACTGCTGTACATACTGTTCAGCTGTCCAGTCATCACTGTCGATAGGTAGGTATGCTGGTTGAGCAATCGTCAAAGGGTGTCGGATTGAATGGTCCTGTCCTCCATGGGGGTGAAAAATCCTTGTCCTGATTTTTCGTTTTTCTCGATTTTCTTAGCCCCATCTCCCTTTTTCTTAGTGAGCGCCTTCTTCCTCTTTCCCTGGAACAAAACAATTCCATAATATTTTTGCTACTTTCAAACAATTAAATAAAAAGATTGTTAAAATAAATAATCTTGAAATTACTAAACTTTTCTCTCAATGGTTCCAGAAATTAAACAACCTGACATACATATTTTTTTTTTTACTTCCTTTAAATGTACTAAGCTTTGTTATAGCAACCTTATTATAAAATTACAAGGACTATAATACATATTTTAGTAATAAATTTCAAATACATGAGATAATAAGTAATTTTGGGAATTCAGGTAGTTATCTTACTTCTTTTCGCTGGATTGCTTCTGGTTGTGGATCCTCTTCTGACGTGTCTTCCTTACGATCCGGCTCATTGGGAGGCTCGTATGTGGGGTCTTCATCGGTGTCATCACTCCAATTTCCAATAACTTCATTCACATCAAAAAAGCGGTCTCTGTGTCTCAACAAGTCCCCTTCTTCATCATCATCATTTAACGCGCCCCTCAATCTCAGAATCATCTAGATTGACTGGTTCGTAGTGAGGGTTTTTGATTGCCTTGACCTAAAAACACATAAATAATCAACTACATTATATATTTGTCAGCTGTTATTATTTTTTTAAAGAAAAACATTTTAGCTAACGACCTAAGTGACTAAAAAAAGGAACTATAAAAATATGGGTTTATAGTCTATAGCGCCTAAGTGCCTATTTTTAGGAACTACAAAAATAAACCTGTTATAGCTACTTTAAACAAAAGCCGATTGTCACAATTTATCGTTTAAAATGCAGACATAGTTCTTATCTAATGATATCAGTACGAGCTAAGGCTAAAATATATTAATAAAGTACTTACATGAACGTTTTGGCCGGTCACGTTTTTCTGGAGGGTCAGTCATTTTTAGGTTAAGAAGACTGGAGCATACCTAGAGCATTCTGGTGGCAAAACTTTGCACTACTATGGCCAAAAACTGTTCTTTCTATCAAGTTGCTGCGACCTGAATGGGAATAACACAACTAGGAGGGACTCTGTGAATTTTTTTTTGCAGAGTGGCTAAAAATAGCCACTTAGGTCTTTGACCCACTTTAGAGGGATGGTTGTCCAGGACTCAAGCACAGTCAGGCACTTGTACTAAAATATAGCCACTTAGGATTTTGACACTTTAAAACACAGATTTACTCTGGGACTCAGGAGGATATGAATGAAAACTTAAATGATCATAGTTTACAGTATGTTTATAGACTACTAACCTAAGTGTTTTAAGTTACTGAGATTAGATACTGTGATTTACTATACTTACGAGTGACATATTCATTAACATAAAAACTATTTAACTATGTATTGTTTTATGTACTAATCATATTTGTGGGATGTCAGATATTTTATGTATTATTTTACTACTTTGTTGTAATATAAACGTATGTTCATGGTTCAGTAGGCTGAGAAAGCTTGTTCCGGTGATGTGGTTAGCGTAGTCTTGTGATGGATGTTATTATGCATAAACCATCTTTAAATACGTTATAAAACAATGCTAATCCTAGTTGTAGGCTATCGGATTTTTATTTTAGTTTTACTATCAGATAAACTACAAACATAAATTGAATATTCAGTAGGTTAAGAGAGGTTTCAGTCTCACAGTTTTACTGAAATTAAGGCCTCTCTTCAGCCTCTCTGTACGTAATATTGTTCAGTGTAAATAAAGCTCTTAGGGGTGACCCAAGATAGAAACTTAATTAATAACCCCCAAACCGTCACTCCTCTCTACCTCTGATTTTTTATCCTCCATAATATTTATTTTTCGTAATATATACTGTTTTTTTTTTAAAATATTTGCGACTTAACGATTATACAAACAACTTGCTAACATATATACATTTTTAAAGTATTGGCTATGAGAGGTAAATAGAGAGGAAATTGACAGAGCATGAAATTCTACACTTGAATTGAGCTTGGGGGACCGAACCTATTTATTATCTCATATTTTATAATGAGAGGTCAGATTATAGAATTGTTTTAATATTATGTTTAATACATAATATCCCAATATCACGCAACCTCACTTGTTGTGCCCTTCTTAGGGTCGGAAAGAAATAACTATTGCACAATTAGCACTCTTATTTATTTATTTAATTTCTTTTTACTTAAACAAAATCTTGGCCCCAACACACCACGTAAGGCTTGTCGCGGGCGGGACACACATTACAAAATTTAATAAAATATATGTTTACACAATTTTCTTTTCTTTCTTAAATCAACAGGCCTATATAAAAATTTGACTTAATCAAATATCCCAATTTATTTCACGCTAAAGTTATTAGTAGAATACCTTTGTGAGAGGATTGTATTATTTTGTTGAGCAGTGTGAGAGGTAAGGCCTCCTGTCCTCCTAAATACGCTGCTACAGTTACACAGCAACAAACAGTTTGCTTTTATTAAAACATTTTCGGGGTTTGAGTTAGTTTAATTTTGAAGCCGGAAGGAATCGGATCGTCTACTTTTCAATTCTTAGAACACGTTGATTCACCGAGTGATGAGGGTGTACCACCTACCATTGCCGTGACGTGTTGCAAGTCGGTTCACCTGCTCAACCGCTTGATCCTTTATATTCCTAGAAAACGTTTCATCACTGATGTGACCAGTGGTCGGATTAAGCACTGAATAAATGTTGCCAGGGGTGACCCTTCTTTGTGAGAAAAGTAAGTGGCAGTAAACTCGGCGTGCCGAAATTCTGGAAATCGCTCAGTCCACGTGGCCTTTCTCAGGGTTTCTCCCTAATTGGTCACAGTCCTAGAGGCTCACCGCGCTGTGGGCGGGATATCACATTCAACAGGTGATGAATAGATAAATCGTGGATATACTATGGAACGGTATCGCCTCTCGTTATAGATGAAATCATTGTAAAGTGAAATCCATTTAAATAATGAACATTACCATATTTCTTCTGATTTGACGCCCTTACCTAAACACGCGCCCCGTGCAGTAGCACGGGCATCGGGTACACGGCCTGGCTTTCACATGGTGGTACTAGTTGTAAATATATTTTTATCAAAGCAAAAAATGACTTTTTATTTTAAACATTACAATTTTGACGTTAAAATATAAAGGGAGGCTATCTCGATTGTTATAATCGACTCAAGAAATTGGTAACGTGAGTACCACGGATGGGTCACATTTATGCTGCATTTCTCTCCTCCCGTCCTACAGAACAACGTCCGGTAACTTCGCAAAAGGCAGGAATAATAGAAATTCTCATCGGTGATACAGGATATCAATGTCCATAGGACGTCCGTGCTACTAAAACCAGTATTCTAATGACAGGGCCTATTTTTGTGTCAAATTCCAGATTCAAGGTCACCTGAAC
The DNA here is from genome assembly GCF_021130785.1 of Homalodisca vitripennis. Lineage (NCBI taxonomy): Eukaryota > Metazoa > Arthropoda > Insecta > Hemiptera > Cicadellidae > Homalodisca > Homalodisca vitripennis. The sequence continues at coordinate 92,157,811 of NC_060215.1, forward strand.
ATTTGGCCTCGAGTCGGGTTGGATGGTCGCTGAGCTCTATCTCAGACTTCAGTAATAGAAACTCGCCAGAGCGCCTCTCCACACCTCTTGTCAGTTCGTACAAATTGTCCCTGTAATTTTCGCTACACTTGTTTATTATTACAAAAATCGCTACAATGATAATGCAACCGAGCGTATATTGACTTGGAGTTTTGTTATTGTCCTTTAATATTTAGATTATTACTAATGTATTGTATATAGTCATAGGCATTTGAGTGTAATAAATGGTTGATAATATTTCCTATATTCTGTGTTCTAAAGCTTTAATTGTGAATTCCTTATTATTTGAAACAGTTATAAATTACAATAAACATAGCCCATTTATTTAGTTTACCAATTTTTATACTTGTCCACTTCCTAAGGAACAAAGACTTGCTCATAAACAAACTAATAGCAAAGACAAAATTATTAATGTTTATAATAATTGTATGCGGATGAAGTCTACAGGGATAGGATTAAGACTGTGTTGACACTTCAGAATTATTTACGGATGATTGTTTATAAAGTTACAATTGGAGGTAAAGACTGAATTTTCGGTAAAAAGGTTAAGATTATGTCGAGCGTATCGATTATTTTGTATAGAGGTTAAAGTAAAGTTACAACTAGGACTGAATGTTTTTGTAGGTCTCTTCCGTCACCATCCTCGTTTCTCAAGTCTTTCTCAGATTCTGTCAGGCCTTTTCAGACTCCCCCAGTGTCCCTTAGACTATTCCAGTCTCCGCCAATCACTCTCACTCTCTTTCAGTGCTCCACTGTTCTCACAAACTCCTTCATGCAAGCAGTATAGAACAAGAACACGAAATTAACCTAGGCGAATGGAGCAAGGGATTCGCTTTGACACCTCCTTCTGTCACAATCCTCCTCTTATCCTCCTCTTTCATACAATCACAGTCTTCCTCAGTCAACATTTATTTTTTCTATCACTTTTACACACCATTATTTTTAATTAATCTCTTTCTGTTTTTCTTATATCGTTCAGCAACAAAACGTCCCCCTCAGTCTCTATTGGACAACCTCAACTACCCGTAGTCCTGTTTAGATACTCTCAGCCTCCGTTGGCCCCTCTCGGACACGCTTAGTATCCACCAGTCTGTAGTGAGTTTCGTCAGTACTTTCACAATCCCTCAGCTCAATGAAGATCCCCCTTGTGTTTTCCGCCACTCTCCGTTTCCCACGACACTTCCAGAGGACTTTATTTATCATGCCTCCCTCCCTTCACTACGGCTGAACCCTCAGTTGTCCATCGGGCACTTAAAATCCCTCATTTTATTCCGTCTACCTAAGTCTCCGTTATTCCCATTCACAAAAAGCCTGAAGCTGAAAAAAACCAGATTTTTTCTAAAGCTGAAAAGAGAGTTTATAAAATCTCTTCAGACTCCTTTAATCTCTCTTACATTACCTCACAATCTCCCAGACACCCTCAGTCTCTGTCAGCCTATCTCAACTATCCTCAGTCAATCTCAGTCATCATTCGATTTCCTCATTGTCCTACAGCAGTCATCTGACACTCTCATACTCCTTGAGCCTCCCTCAGACGAATCCCGTTCCATCAGTTTATTTCATACTCTCCTATTTCCCTCAGTCTCCCTTACTATCCCATTTTAATTAGGTTTCGAGATTGTTTCATCTGAAGTTAACTTTAGTACAGCTACGATTAAAAGTTAATACTGTCTCTCGCAGACACTTACAGTATTTATTTGTTCCTTGCTGCCAACACTTTGAGACTACTTGATTTGCTCAATCAACTACAGATTCTCCCAATCATCCTTCTACTGTGTGGGTATTGACGGACTTGAGGTAATTTCAATACTTCTAACCTGTTTATTGGCCGCCGTAAAAGACAAGGTGAAACGATCTACGAATCTTGCTTTCTGTGAAGCGTTATTCGTTAATAGATATTGCTTCTGTGACGTAGTCCCGTTTCTCTTCCGTTTCCTATATTTTGCCTATTAGGCTCGTTTCCCTTTTCAAAACACTTCTTAAAATTGAAAAGTAGAATTACGTATGACCGTCAATGATTCGAGCATCTAGCAAAAATTATGAAGATCCTAAGTATATGAGTAGGTGAAAGATTTAAGAACCGATGATTATCAGAACTAAAGGCGTGTAAATGATTTAAGCACAACAGTGCAAGGAAAATATCTTACTTGCAAACCAAACAATATGAAAAAGGTAATGATTATGAATTGTGCCGGGCGTGAAAGTAAAAGGACTCATGTCTAATATCTCCCTCAGACTACCTCAAGTCTTTGTCGCATTCCTTTATTCTCAGGACAAAGAGTTTTAGGTTAATCTCAACGTAACCTCTACGTATGGTAAGAGGTTATTGAAGGGATAATATACCTTTTCGCGATTTTTATTTGTGAGCTGAGGTATCTCTTCTGTGTTCTCGTCTCTTTGTCTTCATTTTTGTAACACTACCCATCAGCTATTTCTTCCATTTCATGGACAAATCTTAAAAATGTAACAAAGCACAAAAGAAAGCAATTAAAATGTAATTTGAATTTTACAGTTTAAGTTACATTTTTCAACTAATGTGAATGTGGTGGCTAAGTACTACCACCTCTCAGGGACTACCGTGTAGCCAGACGAGTGTGCCACCGTGGCGCTCTGCTATAAAAATCCCCTCTCCTTGTATTGTGCATGTCAAGACAAAGGGCAGTGATTTACGAACATTTGACCCCCCAGCAGTTCGTTTTGTCAACAAAATTCCACGCTCAATTAAAAGTGGCTTGACACACAATGCGTTAAACGGTCGTTTGAGACGCTTTTTAATGTTCCATGCATTATATAGTGCTGACGAGTTTATGGCGTACGACCCGGTGTAATGTTCTGGCAATAAAATATTTGATTTGCGTTGACATTTATTGGCCAACATAACTTCTCTGGCAACGGGCCACACTTTTCTCCTTCCTGTTCGAGTTCTCTTCTTTTTCATTTTTCTCTTATTTGCTTCACGTTTCAGCCTAACCCCGGTGGTGTCACGTGACCCGACTGTTAGTGGAAACCCCTTGATAACACCACATAAAACCATTTTAAAACTGAGACACCGATGAGTCCTACACTTGGTTGTAGAATAATGGGAGATCTTTCATTTTATATAAATGGTTAATATGCACCCAAACGCTCTTTAATCTTGCTTTTAAAGTGTATACTATTGGAATATTTAAGAAGTAAAGTACAAAACAGTTTGAGATGTGTTTTTTTTAATAACAAATAAAATTATAGAAAAAATTTAAAAGCTATTGGATACTTATTAAGTTCCGTGTAGAGGTTACCATTCACTCTCCGTAAGTAGTTAAGGACATTTTCAATCGGAAGCGGAGAGGGGGAGAAGAACTGGAAATAAGGGAACAGTCAACCAGTACAAAATAGCGAAGCAAGAAGAGGTTTCGAAAGGGTGAGAGAGAAGGCAAGGTGACGACAAGCCCTGATGAATATTATGGTTGAGTAGACTTCACTGGAAAAAAGGAAAATCATACGATCATCAGAAAATTAGCGTTTGAGCCACAAATAGAAGTGTTGGAGACGTTAATGGGATCAAGAAAATCATGTAAGGAAAGATATACAGAGTTTTGGCAGAAACCTGGGTTAATGAATGGGTGGGAACTGGTTGAAGTAGTGAGGATAATTACGAGGGAAGAATTAGACAAAGGTCAAGGAAGCGAGGAAAAAAGGAAGAGCCGTATACCAAAAGCACTAGGTACAGGAAAGTTGTCTGAAAAATCTCCAAATTATCTGAGGAGAGGCCAGGTGCTCCAAACGCCAAATGTAATCACACTAGAAGGCAAAAGCCAGTGAGGAAAATTAGAGAGGCAGTGAGAAGAGTCTGATATAGCAGTTGAAGAAAGAAGCCAATAAAAGGAAGCTCAGTATGATCAGGAACAGTATCATGATGGAATAGAGGTAATAGAAGCTGATAAATAAAATAAAATTTTGTTTACGGTTACTATTAGTAAACTGGAATCAATATTTTTTGTTCAACTAGGATAGATATAGAATAATGTAATAATTAAAATTGCAGACTGCTCGGAATTGAGTTTGAGACCTGGAAATGGCGTGCGGCTCTCACAGTTAGCTCTGTCTCTCCAGTCACCCTTTTTGTCATTACCTCAAGAGTGCACGTATTATCCTCAAACCCTGTAAGCACTTTGAATACAGAGTAATTTTAGGGTTATGTGGAGAATTTAGAATTGTGTAAGTGTCGTATATTTACGATTTAATAATTGTAAAGTTACGATTCGAAGAAGAGATCGTTTTCTACAGATTAAATCAAACTGCGAATGAAGAAGCTCTGAGTGTTGAGTTTGCGATAATGTTGAGAAGTTGTACAAGTGTACAGAAAATACGAACAAACATGAAGATTTTGTGTACGGAAGGGAGTATAGAGATACTGTAGGTAAAAAAATAATTATGGACGAGAACATTTGGAGAGAAATATATTTATCTACTTCATAGCAGTTTTCATTAAATCACCAATATACTAGCACAAATGTTTTGGGAGAAGTATTATATGCCGAGTAAGAAAATGTATAATCCAAGAATCGATCCGTAACTGTGTGATGCTATTAGACGGATAATTACTGTAGCAACTTCAAGGTGTGTGTGTGTGTGTGTGTGTGTGTGTGTGTGTGTGTGTGTGTGTGTGTGTGTCTGTCTGTCTGTCTGTCTGTCTGTCTGTCTCCATCTCTCTAAACTTCTGCAGTGAGTTTTTTATGTTGTAGTGTGTGTATTAACGGCAGCAGAAGCGATACACATACTGTGTGGCTTGACATGGAACAGAACGACGTGAAGGGTGATTGCCGAGTGCGTGATGACGCCGTGTCGGGTCGGGCTGGGAAGCACGCGGCGCGGCGGGCCCGGGCCCAGTGTGGGGCCGGGTCGTGCCTTTGTTTCGACCACACGTCCTCGCTGGCCGTACTATCACAGCTGAATTCCCTTGTGATTAGGCCATAAAAATGCTGGCTGTGGCAAGCGTGAACGCAAACTGGTATGAAAGTGGTTAAATACCATTACACCTTCTGAGAGGTCATAACGATAAATTTATAATTTGGCCTCATTAAATGTATTCATCAATTTTGTTTGTGGCGTCTGTGATCTATCCGGTCACGTTTCCCGCCCTACCTTTCAATTATTGAAAATTGATTTGTCAATTATTAAAAATAATGAACGGTTAGTTTGGGTCTGATTGTGAGTGGCCATTGTTCGACAGCGCTACGCGGCGGCGCGGCGCAGCTCATCCAGAGCCCGTTCGGCGTCCAGTTTATCGGCTTTTATTAATTACAACATAGATATTGTACTTCCTCTACGTGCGCTCTGTTCGACCGTAAGCTGATCGCATTCCAATACCCACAGGTCGGGCATCTATAGTCTCCGGCCATGTTATTCTAGCGGAACGCTGATCACGGACATTGCCATACTGCAGAGTATTTAACAAAAACGGATTAGGAGAGTAAATATTAAATTGCGCCTCTGTCATTACACAACATCAAAAAACTAGTTTTCTTCCAAAAACAAATCTATACATTCAAATTCTGAAACAGAGCACTTCAGAAAGTTAAACAAACTCTAACTCGTTGTATTAACTAAAATAGAAACTAGTCATATGTATGTATATATATATATATATATATATATATATATATATATATATATATATGCGATATTCACATGTCGATTATCGAGTCTTCAGCGATCGTAGACTCCTCATGCACGCCTGAACCCAGTCTACTGTATTCGTTCTAGTTTTTCTGCTACTAAACTTTACTGTAATCCTGCGATCGTAGTCTTTATATATACAGTAACTACCGCATACTGGTGCTTGAATAAAGAACATTTCAATGGTGGAAAAAAGGAACGAATAAAGTAGACTGAGTCTAGGCGTGCACGCTGTATTCAGATTATGGTCGCTAGAGTGACGATAAACGATAACGTGCTTGACGGCACAGGCACAGCCATCGCCGAACCGAAGCACGTGCAGAGTGTCAAGCACTGTCAACTATCTCATTAAATCAATATTCAAGTGATACCTCGTCTTCGGTCTCGGCTGGACCTTCAAGTCCACACAGAGGTAGCGTTACTCTCCACTGAGAGATCTGGACACCTCAGGAATGAACCCATTTCTAACGCGATAAACGTGGGAACTAGGTCCTTGGACTTCTTGACACACACACCATGAACGCATTGGCTCAGTACACTTTATTCGTTCCAATTTTTTCCAGTTGTATGAGTATCCATCAGCAGAATAGACTTGATCTTGAACAAGGATAATGCTAATACGTACTGTAAGAAGTGCAAGATGCGTCATTTTTAGCAAACACTGGGAATTAACCTGGGATTGAGGTATCATTCAAAACCATTACATTCTTACACTTATCTACCGCATACTTGGATTTGAAGTGGTGCTGTCACGCTCCGTGCAAACTATATGTCAGTCGTCTCAAGAAACGTAATTTGGCAGTCGGCATACTACACGCCTACACCGCTTACTGGAGTTTGAACTAAAGTGGCGCTGTCACGCTCCGTGCAAACTATATGTCAGTCGTCTCAAGAAACGTAATTTGGCAGTCGGCATACTACACGCCTACACCGCTTACTGGAGTTTGAACTAAAGTGGCGCTATCACGCTCCGTGCAAACTATATGTCAGTCGTCTCAAGAAACGTAATTTGGCAGTCGGCATACTACACGCCTACACCGCTTACTGGAGTTTGAACTAAAGTGGCGCTGTCACGCTCCGTGCAAACTATATGTCAGTCGTCTCAAGAAACGTAATTTGGCAGTCGGCATACTACACGCCTACACCGCTTACTGGAGTTTGAACTAAAGTGGCGCTGTCACGCTCCGTGCAAACTATATGTCAGTCGTCTCAAGAAACGTAATTTGGCAGTCGGCATACTACACGCCTACACCGCTTACTGGAGTTTGAACTAAAGTGGCGCTGTCACGCTCCGTGCAAACTATATGTCAGTCGTCTCAAGAAACGTAATTTGGCAGTCGGCATACTACACGCCTACACCGCTTACTGGAGTTTGAACTAAAGTGGCGCTGTCACGCTCCGTGCAAACTATATGTCAGTCGTCTCAAGAAACGTAATTTGGCAGTCGGCATACTACACGCCTACACCGCTTACTGGAGTTTGAACTAAAGTGGCGCTGTCACGCTCCGTGCAAACTATGTCAGTCGTCTCAAGAAACGTAATTTGGCAGTCGGCATACTACACGCCTACATCGCTTACTGGAGTTTGAACTAAAGTGGCGCTGTCACGCTCCGTGCAAACTATATGTCAGTCGTCTAAAGAAACGTTACGTGGCAGTTGGCTTACTGTAATAACAAATAGAGATAGTCAGTGACGGTCCGGGTAGTCGCATTGCACATACGCACTGCCACAATCACGAGCGCACAGAGTTGGGGAAATCCTGCAACGGCCATTTTCCCGCCCTGGGTTTATTCAGTAACACCTTGGAGTCATGACTACGCACCACTATGTGACTATTTCTGGGTATTGTACGCTTCTGTGTATCATTTTTATCGATATGGTATTCGAAATCTATATCTATATCTATATCTATGTATATAGATTAATATATATATATATATATATATATATATATATATATATATATATATATATATTAATCACTTTAGGATAAAAGTACAATTAACAAAACTCTGGGCTTAAATGGGAAAATTCACTAGTTGACTGACATGGCGAAAATGTTACCGGCCCATATTCCCTACACCTGTGTGTATGGAATCTGCGTGTGTGGGAGAAAACTACCTGTGCCCAGCCGCACGCACTCTCTATTTGCTAATACCATACATGTCCCAACGCACACTGGGGTTGGAACTACAGTGGCGTTGTCGCGCTCCGTGTAAACTATACGACTTAGTTGTCCCAATAAACGTAATGTGACAGTTGGCCGAGTACATGTCTCCACCGCCAACTGGGGTTGGAACTACAGTGGCGTTGTCGCGCTCCGTGTAAACTATACGACTTAGTTGTCCCAATAAACGTAATGTGACAGTTGGCCGAGTAGCCTACATGTCTCCACCGCCAACTGGGGTTGGAACACTTAAGTATGATTACGGTTGAGCGTAGAACATGGATTATTGAACTGGTTACGGTCTCTTCTATACTTGAGAATGGTTAAAATATGCTTGCAATATGCAATACATAAATTTAATTAACTGATATTGTATGTTAAAGTTCGTTCTTTGGTCCATTCCTACTTCATGTCTCGCGGTCTTTTAATGTTATAAATTAATGTTTAAATATTTAAAGGAAACATTTTGAGAGTAGGGACGTGCGAATAAGAGTGACAAACGAAACGTCACGGCTTTATATAGGTTGGCTGTTTTGTTATAGAAAGGACGTGTTTCGTTCACAAGAGCTTTCAATATTCATTTTACATTCGCTCTAACCAATATGAATATGTCTTAGCCTTGCTATACTCATTTCATACACTTGAATTTTAGTCATTTTTCCAAGACAATACTTTTACTATCGATTTACTACTTAGTGAAAGAAAGTTTCATAAACGTCACTATTTTTAGTTTTGTTTATTTCAACTAATTAATGAAATGTCCAACTGTTCGAGCATACTATCAAATAGTAAGCATAATTCTTTTAAACAAAGCATGATTTATTATCTCTTTGTCTGCCTACATTAACCGAATTTATTTCGAAGTTTCCATTCACTAGTATTTTAATAAATCCAAATCATACAAATATGGTAGAAATATATTTATTTTAAAATATTTTGTTTGGATATACATGGTTGATAGTATTACGTGTTACGATTCAATGATGGAAAATTTTCTAGGATTGTATCATTGTGCTGTTTTGCCTCTTCATACGCTTTCGTGTAAACCATTCCTCAACCACAAATACATCTCTGTGCCATCAGCTAGTTTTACTAGTTGTAGTCGTGAACTAATCCTTTTAATTTAAGTGCAAAAGAAAAATTCCACGAGCTTATCTTTCTGTGGATTCTACACTCGTTTGCACACAGCTTGTTTGATATCTCTTAATAACAAGCTTGTGTTCCCCAAAATTATTAACAGACTAACGATTATTTTGCTATTCATACATATAGTGATGACATGTCAACTCTTTACCACAGAAACTATTACAGTATAACTTCGTTAGTTCTCCTGTCTCATGTGTACTACAGTGTCAGTCACCACGGTATGAACTGTGAAATCGAGCAGAATAATAAAGCTGGTTAGGATTTTCAAGAGCGGCATAAAATCTTGGATCATGCCACATTGGAATTTACTATAGTAGAGTGACATCGCTGGAGAACCTCTCCACATTCCAAATATTCTGTTAGAAATAAAACTAGTTATTCCGTTTCTACATGTACATAAAATGGAATATAAATATTCGTAACTGAACAATCTTGTTTGGATAAAAACCAACACATGAGATTGTAGTCGGTACTATGCGTGATTAGTGCTAACTACGAATTCCGTTGCAATTATGGTATGAGCTCTAAACCGCTCTTAAAGTGAGATGAAAGGTTACAGAAGGGCTGTACAGATATTATTCCCAGGGTGTGGAAAGGGCGGAAGGACGTTACGTCGACACGCACCCAACCCACGCGTTAATCCTTCATCTCTGTTTAGTAGTTTGACCTCACGCGTTTTTACCTGTTTCCAAATAGTTCAAAAGGTCTAAGCGGGTTGTTGGCGGTGCGGGCCGGGGCCGGGACCGGGGCCGGACCGCGGCGGGTCGGATACCGTCAGATAAGACGGCCGGGTCACGGACTACGGGCACGATCCCATCACGGCCCGCCCTACCCTCTCCGTCCTCCTCACCTTCCGCAGCACCGCTACCATCCTAACATTCGGTGCTTGCCCAATCTTCTTATAGAAAATAACCCCGTGAAATCGTTATTAACAAAATTCGAGTACATCGGTAGTTTTCCTTTATCTGGGGGCGATTTCCCAACACCCACAGGAAGATCAAGGGCCGGTATCGAGTACATCCGACACCCCGACTTCACCACTTTTATACTCATGGCTTACAGAGATTACATGGTAATAACTTCTAACTTCCTCCCGTGCTTCGCATAACAAAGAAAGTCAGCTTTCCCTCAATGGAAACTACTTTCACCGTGGCAGACCATGTACAACCAATATTGTATAAAAAGTCAGTCAGTAACCTGGTATGGTCACAGCGACATTATCGAATCGAACTGGATGATGAATATAAGCTCAGGGGGCAGACAGGCGATTACCTGAGGGCTTGTTTAGTGCCTTAATACCTAAACAGCACTCTCAATTGGACACGACTCTAAATGTGAAAATTAAAATCTGAAAAAATTAATTCTTATTAATTCTTGAAGCTTATTAATGATTGATCATTGTCGCTTAACATCCCCCACATATGAATCCCCATCTCCACATATTCTACCATGATTATCTCTATTTGGCTGTAGCCTATATGGTGTCACACAACTGAGAATAGACATGGTGAGGATGATGTTACTGGTGAGGATGACGCAATTGGAAGGATTAAATACACAATACTCGGATGCTTAACTGGACTCTTTGTTATGATCATTGCAATTTATTATTTGCAAACACAGGTTTAATCAAATATGCTTCAGTGTTGTGTATTCATGCAGTTAAAACTAATGTTATTCTCTTATCATTTAATTTATCTTTAATACGGCTTCTCTTATTGTACGGAATATTTAAATATTATCTTTTTTTTTAAATAGTTCAATATGGATTTCAATTAAAGTTTTATCTTAAGTTACATTCATATATTTGAGTACAGTATAATTTATACATAGCTTTAGAGTGTTATTTCTGCACTTGGTAGAGGCAGGCTGGTCAGATCAGATCCGGTCCCTGACAGAATATCCCTGCAGATTCTAATTATCGAGGAGAAAGTTACATCGTTAATACAAGTATCGTGTTTTTTTTCCTAACGATTACACTGTAGCACCAGCCTGAAATACAGGATTCGTGAGTTGGGCGACCAGAACTTCCTCGTTCTTATATGATTATATAAACGCATTGCGTCCGATTCATACAATCTAAGTAATACCGCATCTTGCTGTATGAGTAAAAATAAAAGAGAAGAACGGGCTGGACTGGCGAGAGCCATGATTGTCGCCTCGCACACTGTTACTAGGTTACTTTAGAGGTAAATGTAATAAACATGTCTTCGTTCAAAGATACGATTGATATACATCCAAAGGGTTTTGAATTTCTTAATACTTATTTAGAGAAAAATCTGTTTATAATTCATCGGTTGAATATTTAAAAAAAGTATAAACGTTACATTAAATCCCAAAACTAATTTGGATGCTTATTAATCATACTTTAAAAATGAGATATCACTAATAATTCTAAGACCAAAAATGAAATAAGGATTTAAAATTGTTTGATAGTTCTAATGGGGCAAAACTAAAGGTCACTTCACTACAGCTGGATCTTACGATAGCTTACATAGGTTGTTAGCCTCCACGGCAAGGACATGGATGTAGGTCAGACACATTATGTTAGCATGCCTCCGTAGTGTATTCCCCTGATATAATATCGTACAGACTTTTAAACTTTGCAAAACTTCCTGCTTCGTATGTCTACGCGAAGCCGATCTACACGGCAATCCTTTGCTCGAACAGCTTCACTGGCATGTTGCCACCGATAGCTCGCCTCGCGCGTTCACCAGCGGCCTCCTCGCTCGCCCTCGGCGCGGTGGTTCTGTTGGCTCGCTTCCTAGGTACGTCCGCCTCACGTCTCCACACAGACGCTAACTTCTGACTCAACCGCACACTGGTTTGGTGTTCTTCTCTGTGATATTTGAGAAAGAATTATTTTGCTATCGGTCAAAGAGTTCCCTACACTTTCGATCCTACAATTGTAAAACGCAAAAACACAAAATATCCTATATATATATATATATATATATATATATATATATATATATATATATATATATATCGATATTTATTCGGTATTTATTCTTGTCTCATACCGATTGGAATTGGGTAAGGACATCGACTGCTTCTGAATATAAATCATACAATCCAATCACACTATATGACCAGTGCAAATTTGTTAGTTGGGAACATGAACTTAATTTTAAGAGTTAAGAGACCGGTTTTATCAGTGTTAATAATTTGAAATGTAAATATAAAATAAAACAAACCTGTATGCTGTTATTCTTGCTTGTAAACTTTAACAAAGTAATGAATGCCAATTTTGATACGTAATTTAATAAATACATTGTATGGTTTAGTTAAGATAGTTTAATTTGGACCCCGCTGATAAGTGTTATACTTAGCGGGGCCATTGAAATGTAAGCTTTTAGAAATAAACCAATTCAATATATATATATATATATATATATATATATATATATATATATATGTGTGTGTGTATGTGTGTGTGTGTGTGTGTGTGTGTGTGTGTGTGTGTGTGTGTGTGTGTGTGTGTGTAAATATATGTGTATATGTGAATTGTAACAAAGCCAATTCTAATATTAAATCGTGATTTTATTTCTTTTATTTTAAATTCTAAATTTAAAGTTAAAAATTATATCACATTCTTTTTAATGCTATTGAAGACATAAAATTCTCCATTTTAAGTTATAGTGGCGGACGATCAACTGAAGCCTGCGCACAGGCATTCAGCCTATACTTCATAAGGCTTTATTCCTTATTATATAATTGTCCTTAATATATTCCTAATTATAAAATTTATATCTTAGCTAGATTACTAATAAAACTATTGTTTTCAAAATAATTCTGTTTAGTGCATTATATACTAGCAAAATACTAATACATACACTCTAGTACTTAATTCACAATTTTTTTATCTTATTATCATATAGCCCATGAACAACAAAATGTTTTGACACTAATTAGACCTCTCTATTTGTTCAACACAATTGTTCTGTTTATAAAAACGGCTTAAAAACATAAAATGTCTATAAAAGTATTCAACTCTAGAACGCATGAAACTATACAAATGGTTTTAGGCATATAATGGACTATTAGTTCAAGCTTATGCTGCTCTCAGATAAAATTTTTTTAAATTTTGTGACGAATCTCTCCCGAGATTGAATTTGATTTTTTTTATTTCCACTTAACCTAAAACAGCTTAAATTAATTAATATTTGACAGCTGTTCACAGAAAAAGTAGTAGTTCACAAAAGCTGTTTTAAGCAGTTTTACCAACTCATGAAATCAAGATCTACATGATTGAAGTTTTTATACACTATAATGACTTCAATTATGGAACTAGGTATGTTAGTATGCTAAGAATTTTAAGTGGAAAATTTACAAAAAAAAATCAAATTTAACCTAGTGACAGACTTCTCCCAATAAAAAAAAAACATGTTAAGACCAGCTAAGCATTACGTAACTAATAGGATATTTATATACCTAAAACCATTGTCTAATTTTATCCTTACTAGAGTTATATAATGTTTTATACCACATATTTTGTTTTCAGGCCGTTTTTATAAACAGAAAAATATTGTGGAATCCATTTTATTAAAGATAGAGAGGTCTAATTTGAATTAAAAATTTTATTTTCATGAGCTGTATGACAATAGTATAACATAATTAGATTTAGTAAATGTTTAAGGACTAGAGCCTTAGTATTGGGAGTGCCGATGGCCGAGTGGTCTAAGACGTTCGACTTTGAGTCTGAGTTAGAGATTAATATTTAACTGGTGTCCTTATACTCTTGAAACTGTATATACATACTGTACACATATTCACTTGAGTTTAGTTTATTTCTTAAAAAAACTATTCATGGAACTATATTTAGTTGATAAAACCAATGGTTATCGTATGTTTTATTTTAATTTACAGCGTTTTCACTTGTAACACGCTGCTTCCAAGAAAAATATCAAATTATTTATATTCCCAGCAATGGGACAAGAAGTGGTGTATCGTGTTCTTGCAAATTCTCGCCATAAACTTTCTCAGTAATCCTTAGTTTTCAAAATAATTTTATAGCCGTGTCATCATTTACAATTTTAATAAGTTATGAACAAAACCTCATGTTTACTATACGCTGGTGATATGTATTTGATATCGCATACAGTGCTGTTATGATTATAAAACTTCGAATATCTTACTGGCCATTCACGTATAAAAATAACGCAAACATAGTTATAATATAATTATAACAATACTACTTCTAAAAATGCTATTTAAAATATTTATTTATGAACGTCAGTTAAAATGTTATAGTAAGTTATAGAATCCACCATTCATAAAATGATCTTGATTTGTACTGATGGGAACGAGTATCAGGCCAAGTCTGTAAGTAATTGAATATATTTGTATCCTTGAAGACGTGATGATTTTTCAACAGCTTTGATATATGTACAGGAATTATAGGTTTTGTTTCTTGATTAAAACTACAAAACAAGAATAACAATCTCTTGACATTGTAACTTATGACATTGGTTCACTTAACGCTAATTTAAACAATTTAAAAATGTTTCATGAAGAATTTTGAAGTTGTTCCAAATGAAAGTTTAAGAAACACTCCTTGTTTCTTTTATAAGTATTTCACATTATTAACCATAGGACTGTAGTTATCGATAAACGTTTTGTAATTACGACTTGTCTATTGTAGAATTCCCTCCCAAGGGGAAATTGAGTTGAGGGAGTATGTATCTTCACAGTCGACCGTGATATAGTAATATGAGACGTGCCAATAATGGTAATGTGACAGTGTGTGTGTGATTTTATAGCTACAAAAGGCACAATTATTCCAATATTTAATATTTATCATTTACTTTTGTTGAATTAAATTGTATGGTTTTCAATTTAATGTTACAGTCAACTATTTTATTTATTACTTGAAATATGCAGTTTAATGTAAATAGATAAGGTGTATCTAAACTTAGTAATAAAATAAATGTTGAGGATTTTCACAGTCGTTTTGCAATAACTTGGCTAGAGTAGCAATTATGCAAAATTGAATGCAGTTCCGTTCATTTTCTTTTAATTTAGAGACATTTTGGAAATTCCCTATGCATATCTTAAGACCTGTGCTGGTTGTTGCCTGACACATGCGTAACTCCGTAATACGAACACTCGTGCTTATTGTTGTTTACTGAGCGTTAGCGAATGGACTTTCTAATATCAAGTTCTTAATAGTTTTCAGAACAGTATTAAAATGTAATTTTTACTAAAATATAATAACCATCATGTTTGACTGAATATAGCACTGATGACACTGACAAGAATAACAAGTGATATTATTTTAACATTGTAATGTGGAAGATTCCAAAACTTTAATTTTCCGTTCATATTTCATAGATCACTCTTTACGATTTACTGAAAGCTGTACTGTCTAAAATCGATTGATTCTTCATCTCTATAAAGGACGACACAACATTTGTACAGAATTTAAAGTTAAAATTTGTTGGGTTGTTGTTGTGTAGAAACAAACACAAATTACCGATTCTTCAGGCCCACATGCGGGAGAACTTCGCTACTCAAGGTCAATAATTTATAATTTTATGTTTGATGTCCACTTGGTATGAGTTGCAAATAATAAAATTATAGCAAATAATTGCTTTTAAATTAAACACTATCAATCATTAACACATTAAAAATATATTCTTTACAATTCAAAACGATTTACATAACTTGATGGCTCGTAATTTGAGGAAGTGCCAACCTATAGTTAAAAATAATTACTCAAAAAAAAAAAACAGTACTTTTGATTGATCATGGAGTTTACAATACTGATATATTTACCACTCAACTTTAAACTTAAACTTACAAAACCCTTACTGAATTATGTAAAAACTATTAAAATAAATCTCGTTTAAATTCACGACAATGTCGGTGTTTATAACAATTTACGTAAAGCTAGTTTTTATAAAAATAAATATTGCACTTCAGCATCCTACACTTCACTATACATTAATTACATACTATTAAATATATTTAAAAGTAATGTTTTAGTATTGTGGTTGTATAGAGCGGTATTCCATTATTCGGAGAGAGCTGTGATCTAGTAAGGTTCGCCTTTTTGTACGGTAATATGTTTAAAAACTTGAATTTACGAATATTAATTTATACTACACAGCTAAAAAAGGACTGATATATTATATAGGATCTCAAAACGTAGTCTACAGAATGTTAATCGTTATCAATTACATCGAAATGAATTTTTCTTCTGGATTTAAAATATTATTGTATGTGTTTTAGTTATACTTAAAAATCAACACCTAAATACTTCGAAAAGATAATTCTGTCGTGTTCAAGCATTTTTAGTAGTACAGAATAAAACAGGTACTTTTAGTACTATAAATGCGTATTTTATGTTCGTAATATTAAATAGAATTTAAATGCGCCTATAATTTACGAGCCAAACAAAATTGAAATATATCATTAATTATAAAATAAAGTTGTTAGAATAAGATAATAGAGGTAGGCCCTACTAACCGTATTATAAAGTGTTATTTTATTTTGATTATGGTAAATAAAAGTTTGCAAAATCTAAAGCAAAACATAACAAAACATTATTCTTGTTCAAACTGATCTAGAAAAAATAATCAATAAAAAATCAATAAATTGTAAAAAAATCATACATCAAGACATGTATATAATTAGATAACGGCAATGTAAGTACGCCAAACATAATTTACAATGTAAAATAAATAAGACCCACAATTATTGTAGGATTCAAGTTCATTTTAAAAATACCGGAAAGTGAAAAAAAAACGTATCACAAGCAAAAACGAAAACGTTACCAATCTGAACAGTAAAGGTACATGGTAATAACATGAACATACCATGGCGCCGTAGCAAGTGCACTGTGCGCTGGCCTCTCGAGGACTGGGGACAGGGCATTTTCAAGCTCACCTCAACTTCGCAAATGAGCCGATTCGCCATTTTCGGAATTGGACGAATGTCACGTACTCTTGGTGGTATTAACGACTGTAGAGCAAGTAAAATAGCCATTCCGGTGTTCCGTCGGTTGTAAAAATATGACCGGCCTGGAAGCACGATCCAATTTTAGGTGTTGTGCGTCTAGTTACAATTTATGTTCGTCGTTGGAAGAAATCACATGTGAGGATTTATAGACATTGGTAGGTCAGCTCATGTTAAATCATATCCATTGTTTTTATATACATATATATGCGAGTACGGATCGGTTAGAGTCGGATTGGCGTGTCCGCCGGATAATCGAAATATCGGTTCTGTTTGATGCACTGGCGATACTCTACACAATTATTAAATGTGTCGTTTATTTAATTTAAAAACTAACGGAATACATGTGAATTACTTATTTTTATGATTATTACACTAACACTTAATGGAAGGAAATATTACGTAAACAGATTCTTTGCAACGTAATGGTGAACCTACCATCTTTCACAACCTTTCTCTCCGCCTGCAAGGCACTGTACTCATTCGTCCTAACCGTGACTACAGCATATTGTTATTGAAGTAAAAAACAACCCCTTTGTTTATTGTTTTCTATTTATGAACTTTATTACATTTTCACTTGATATCGTAAATTATGGATCTAAAAGCCAAACAATTTTTACTGATTTCAAAACTCTATAGACATTATTTTTGTAATTTTAATATATGTTAGCAACTTTTTATTTTTATTTAACCATCTCATGAAGATATGTATTGATTGGATACCAATTAAAAAAAACTTATAACTAGTTTATAGACGTTTCTAAACAAGGGAACGGTTCTGCTCTTTTATTTAAGCTTGTTACCATAGTATCTTTAGCTCGTCATATCTAAAATTGGCGTATACTATTTATTTCAAACCGCTTGATTTTATGAGAGCAATTACAAAATCGTTAATAGAAACCTTATTGATAGTTTTTTTCCCAAAAGCCTACAAGAATTTACGTTATGCTACACTACATCAAGAATCATGAGTGGCAATAGTCCGTTAGCAGAAACTCAATACGCACAATATATTTTTTCGTGTAATAAATGTAGGATTTCCGTAGAGAAACCTCGAAAAAGTCAACAGGGAAGTTTTGGAATTTTGGAGCCGTATAGAAAAGTATTGGCATAGTTCCCAAAGCATAACTTTGTCATGGATAATCTTTTTACTCGTGTATAACCAATCGCCAGAAATATAAATAAAACTGACATTAGGATCATGAATACATCAAACGGTGGCTCTGACATGCTGTCTAAGGCATCCAAAAACACGGAAACACGCGTGACGACGTCGTAGTTAGAGTTTTTTTACATCTGATATTTTGGCGGTCCCTTGAGTAATATGAAAAGATTTCATTCGCAGTACGTCACTAACGGAATAATAAAACAATTTGTATTGAGTTGGAAAGGATATGCCCATGTGGGTTAGAGCTTAGATTTTAGTAGTACTAATTATACAATTGTTTTAGTTCGACTTTGTTAGATCTATAAAACAGGTACTTTGGGCTTAAAAGTCTATTTTTGATTGTGCTTCGAAAATTCCTGTACTTATTTATATAATTTAAATCCTAGAAAATAATATCGATACCCGAAGGCAAGAACATTTTTATTTACTTCGAATCGGAAAAATCATAATATATTTTAGTAGTATTAATTAGTAAATGTTATAATGAGCGCCATGAAATCGAGATTTCAAATATCCTACTCCTTCACCTTCAAAACATAAAACCGTAAGAAAAGTAGGAAACAACTAGCTATTGGCTGTTCCAATACACGATATTGCCACACACTGAGCGCGGATTTTAACTGCAAAGTTGAAAAGTTACACCTTTGGAATTAGAACTGGGTCTCACTGAAAGCCAATTGATTGATCTTTATTCAATTCGTTAGCAGAGACCTGTTCGGGAGAGTTACAATATTAAAGAATTTTCCCCATCCAATGAAACTAGGATAGCAGCTTATATGACAATAACTGAACTCTGCCCAAGTAACAATGATAATAAGAAGGAATATAAAATTAGATGATTCCATGCTTCAAAATTGAGACTATTATTCTAGTAGTTGCAACGCGGCTGAAGCTTCAAAGATAGTTTAGGGTCTCGAGGACTTCATACATTCGCTGTGTCATAGAGATGAGTTTTGTCTGATCCTAAACCGTACTCAAAAAGAGGCATAATAAACATTACTCAAGTATGTTTAAACAAATTTTTCTTGTTCTTATATACGAGATCCGAAACTTTATCGTCAACGTTTAAAATTGATATTACATATGCTTACTGTATTTAATTATCACAAATACAAGTTACTGGTCTTAACTATATTTCTTTATGTATAATAAGAAATCATCGTTATGAGTCAATAATATTTTTCTATTAACACTAAAAGCCTTATATACAAATTATATCTACTAAAATGGCAATATATCTTCAAATAAATTATTAATAAGTTATTTTTAAGTAAGTGCCAGGACTTGTTTTGTAGTGATATTAATTTCAAGGATATCATATTTTTATCAATAAAACACGTGATCTCCTTCAGTTTTAAACTTTTATATACAATACACTGTAAAATTCGTACCTTGATCTTTATCAGTTTATCTTCGGCCCTGATAATAAGATGCCGCTACATTATGTTCCAAATGGCTACCACCTTTGTGGAATGATCAATAAAAATGGTGATATATTTTCATAACTTCAGAAAACTAATATTAAAGGGTTTTGTTAAAAAGCGTATTTACATTTTTTTTAATATTCCAATCGAAAACAGATTATTTCCAAGGTAAATAAATATAGCCACCCAATAAATGTGCCCTTTAGTAACCCTTTAGGTATTGGACATGGACAAGTAATCAGTTTCTGGACCTGCTTCATAACCCAGTAAGCTCAAAAGGTTTCGTTAGGATCTTTAAGAATAAGAACAACTAAAAGTGGTGCTATCAAAGAGATGGATCGCTTCTAAAATGATAACGAACAGTCTGGTTATCTACATCTCAATCACAGTGAACAGAGAGAAGCCTGTGTATCACCACGTGTAACTACTAAGACGACGAGATCAACGGAAAGGATGTTTCTAAGCGCCATATTTTGTAGTTAACATATAAACAAAGGTAACAATCAGTAAATTTTTCCATAAACCAGTAGCCAAATGTTACTTACAAAATAAATAACAGTACAAAGTTTGATTTTAAGATTCTTTTCAGAAGTAAGCTTCATACAAACCAAAACATTTGACTGAAAAACACATGAACACTTGGTATACGAGTTTTATACTGTGTTTTATTGGAATGCCCGTTGAATTTGGATTAACTCTGATGAGATGTTGTTATCATTCTCTTATAGCTGTCATATTATTAGGTCTTACAGCTTTGTTTCGAATGAGTTATCTTTTATGGAATTGACGGATTCCCCACCATAAAAGAAGGTGATTTTGCGATTAGTTTTTCACGGCGGCAATTAATATTTTTGGCCCACTAAAGATCATCGATAGTTAAAATTGCCTTAAAGCACCGATTTAAAAAATCAACTTCATGAAGCATATGATACTGATTTTTAATGACTTCAGTACACCTAAATATGGTTCTTTTTTCTTTGGTGTAATTTTCAACCCATATATATATATATATATATATATATATATATATATATATATATATATTTATATATATAATAGTCGCCCCAATGCATTCACGGATTTTTAAATAAATACAACCCAAACTAAAAAACCCAAGTGCATTTCTGCTTAGAAATTTTTGATCTTGTAGGGACAGACCAAATATTAACTTGTTTGGGTGGGGATTGTTCTAATAAGAGGCATCCGGAATCAACATTTTTGGCACCAGTATACAATAATTCCTACCTAATAAAGAGTTTCTTCTGGTAGTCGCTTGAGTTTAAGTAGAGTAGACCATTTAAGTACGAATATATTTTAAAGAAATGATTTATGGGGTTTCGTACTAAACCCCGTATAGCTTATACCATAGAGTAACGTATAATTATATAATGTGTTACGCTATGCTCATACCTTGTAAATTTGTATCGTCCGATTAGGTTGCCTTTTTCAGATTCATTGTCTTCATAGCGAGCGTTTAGTAAAAAAGTCATGGATGAAATAAAACTAGTATTAGTATTAGTTGCTAAAAGCGAATTTAAAAAAGTTAACAATATGGAGATGTGACTGAGTGGTCGAGTATGTGTGTATTCAGGTTCGTTCAGAGATGTCCTCCATAATAACATTACTGTGAGCCTGGATCTTCAGAACTATCGGAGTAGGCTAGAAAGTGAGTAAATTTGATGGGCTTCACTATTATGTAACTTAGGTTAAGAACCAAATTCGATTAGCTCTTTTTAACCATTGACAGGTACTAGCATTCTTGCGCTGACCAAAACATGGTCGTCATCTCTCCTGAAATGTTTCAGCCTTCTTTACTTCAGAACTGTTTACAAAATTGACAGGAATTTCTATTTAACAGAACTATGGAATGGGAATATACTGTACGCTGGCTTCAAAAAATATGTCCTTATTTTTTCAGGAGATTTAATCTGGAGGGTTTCCTATAAAGTGTGTGGACCGAGGTCCGCGTGTCTAGAAGGAACCTTTAGTTATCTGCAAAGACTGTTTTCATTCAGTTTATTCTGATGTCCTCGACACTTATCTCAAAAGACCATTAAAAAACTGATTCCCCGATCATGTGTGTCCTAATATTTTGGGTTAAGACTAATTCCCCTGGAATGAGTGCTAATTTTACAGTAGATTTAGTGTTCCGGTCAGGGGTAACTTATTGAATACTTGCATGTGGCACAGTTTCATCTATAACGAAATGTCCTGTATATTTATTGTAACAGATAGCTTTACCATTGGTCTGACCTTTCTGGGACATTACGAAAGGAAACAAACGGGAAAAAAGTAGGGTTGAGGAGGAAAGTATCGATAGGAAAGGCGGTGGTACCAACACACCATAACGGTCAAAGCAACCAGTTACAGATTTGTATTGCGTGCGCACAAGTCTCTCACGGACCAGTTCGACAATAAGCACCCTTTACAACTCTTATTATTCTAAGGAGACAGTTGATTCGGACGGGTGCTAACTGAACATCATCCCGACCTGGGAATGTATGCGAAGGAGAATCCACCCGGTGATGATACGAGATCTTTGTATTTAGATATTCTCGGAGTTCAGAGCCACTTCTTGAATTGTAGGATAAACTGTTCTACCACTGATTCCGTAGTTAATTAGTAAATAGTTGTTTTCCAGTGATCCGAATAAGGACATATCGGGTACAAATGATTTGCTTATCAATACTCCGGACAAGTCAACTACTATGACGATCGGGAATGATAAGCTTTGCAATGTGTCAAGTATCAAAGTAACGAGCAGAGAAGTTGGAAAACAGCCGTCAGCACTTCTTCTAACAGCGACAACCATGAACGGAAGGACAAATATAGCGATCCAGACATCTTAACTTTCCTGACGTTACAATGCAACTAAGCACCGAAACGTGATACAGATGAGGCAGGAGAAAGGAGACAAATATCTCCAAGGGTTGGTGAAGTTGAATTAGTGAATTAAAAACTCTGTATGCCGGAACAAGGGATAAACACTGCACTAAGCCAAATTAAATGTAAGCCTCTTGGCAAACGCCACCAGATAAGCATGATCCAGTGTTATCTGAGAATCCTACGTTAATCGAAGCCCCGGAAACGAGAAATCAAACGAACTGACTTGCTGATTCTCAATCTCAGAGGCCACATCTTGGGACGCGGCCTTTAACAAATACACACACAACTAGGCCATAACACGTATCCTATCATCGCCTTCTTCATCAAACCTAACTTTCATACTCGGTTTGGATCTTCCTAGAAACGAATCTGCTCATTAACCTCATCTAGACCTTTTATTCAATGAACTTTCAAGTCGATCTTTTTTTATAGTTTCTAACACTTCGGATACTTAAACCATTTCAAAAACTGCGATATGAACGGTATCAGGTGCTAGTATCGGTATGGATACTGAGGTGCCCTGGAAAGTTATCCCTGTTATGATTTCTGCGTCAGCTTGTTGCCTCCAATCACAAAACTAAACACTCTTTAACACTTTTAAGTTTTCATCC
The DNA here is from genome assembly GCF_021130785.1 of Homalodisca vitripennis. Taxonomy (NCBI): domain Eukaryota; kingdom Metazoa; phylum Arthropoda; class Insecta; order Hemiptera; family Cicadellidae; genus Homalodisca; species Homalodisca vitripennis. The sequence goes on from NC_060215.1 coordinate 92,180,869, forward strand.
AAATCATATACTGAGCTATTCCATCAGACTAATTAAAATGCCCGATGCCCATCCAATTTTATAGTTGTTTATATTTTACGCATTGTACCATGCATATTTTAAAAGAGTGGCCCAGCATATTTTATAATAGGTTTTGCCATCTTGCCTCTCCACATCAGGCACTGTTTTTCATGAGTTGTTCCAATACAGCAAACCGTAGCTGCTGCTGCTGCGTTTGGGCGACTAGGTCAGGTCGATAAAATGTACCTTTATATTTAAAAGTAGTTTGACAAAATCTAACATCATCTCTTGTTGACGGAACTTCTTGCCTTTGGATTTTCTCTTTACCTTATTCACTGGATTAAATCCTACTTTAAAAAAAGGATATTAAGTGTATGGTTTAATGCAGTATTCTAAGAGCGCAATTGCTAATTCAGGAGTACTTCAAGACTCCAGTATGGGACATCTGTTTTTTTAGTTTATGAATGCGTAACATCCACTTTGAAGTGTGACGCCCAGCTTTATGGTGATGATGATAAAGAACCCCGGAGAATTAGACCATGTAAATCAACAATCAGTCATTGACTTCAGTGTACTCAAGCAATCCGCAACTGTACCATTGAAATCGGCCACATACCGCTTAGTTACAGCAAAATGTAGTTACCTTTAGCTCTTAGATTTATTCTTTTATATGAGATTGGAGGCAGTGAAGTTAAGAATTTACATCGAGCTTGTCCTTGTTGATCACATGGATTACAAGCTGACTTCCTATAGGCATGATGGATGATGATTTAGATTCCCTTTAATAATTAGTATGATACTGGCTTGTGATCAATGAAGAACCACTTGGTAAGTGTTGCTCTCTTAAAACGGTTTGATCACTTTGGATTTTAAATACTAAAACCCTTCAACGAGTCTATCGGAAGTCATTGTTTAATGAGAGTATAGGTGAGTGAGTATATGACACAAGCAAGAAAAACATTGCTGCATAATAAACAAAATTAAATTTAAGATGGAATATTCGTAATGTAATGGGACAAGAAAGTCATGATATACAGATACACTTTGTATTATAGTGCATAGCCACTGTTATTTATTGTTTGATTAGAAATGTTTGAGCATTGATTATTTGCTCCAAGGCCGGTTACTTTTCTGCACATTCTATATTATCTTAAAAACTTAAAACACAAGTTATTATTCAAGTCACATTAATTGTTTGTTTTAAATAGTAATAAACTTGACAAACTACTGCGGTCAAAGCAATAACAATGACAGTATTATCGGATATTCGAAGATTCTTTGTTGGTATAAAATCTGCAATAACACAATTGGCAGTAGTAAAAAACACAGATACATATCAAAATTGAGTTATTATAACGTGAAATTTCTTCTTAAAAACTAGTTTCTTCTCTATGTTGTATAGTAATTGATACAAAATAGTATTTATTTTATGTATATTAATTGAATAGTTTCTTTGCAATTCTTGTATGATATAAAAACATGTATTAGTGAAAAAAACATGTCATTCTATTTCTAAACTTAACTAGAATGGCGGAATGAATTTAAGAAATAAAAATATCTCTGGTGAGTATACAACAACGAACGCCAAAAGTGTATATTCTGTAGTTAAATCATATTCCAATAAATATAAAAATACATTATTTAGTTAATTTACTTGTAATATCCTTGAGACCTTGGTGTAGATACAGCAGATAATACATGCTAATATATACCTATTCCTAGCGAATCAAACTGATAAGTTCGCCCTAAACAGCTAAAGTTCGTAGAGTGGGCTAGTCTGTACTGGTGGGAGAGTTGTTTATTGATACCATACGGAAAAATAAATGAATGAAATGAAAATAAATGAAAATAGATGTGTACAAATCAAGAATGTTTTGAAAACTATAACCCGAATTCGTTGAATGATCATTATAACTTATTAAATGTGTTTAATACAAATTTATTTTACAATAATCGAATATCGTGAAATGTTTAAAACAGTTCCTGTACTTACTTAACCCTAATCAGCCCAGGTAGTGTGAGAGTAGGCACTGTGAGTAAACACTGTACGATATGGAACCACTTGAGTGTTTACGAGTTGATATGATTGATATACTAGCTAGTTTAAATAACACTGAATCGAAGATAGATTATACTTGCCTACCTAAATCGTCGATTTTCTCCAGGCAGCCGCATGCATAGTTGATAAATAAGGTGACCATTTGGACTGCAGAGCTATGAGAATGTAAACTATTTCACCCATCCATCCTACTTGCAGATAAGTTTGGACTAGATCGACTATCCGGTGCAGTAACATTGTAATTTATTGACTCACACATAAGGTACTTGGGATACTTCTAACAAAAACCATGGTAAAAGATGTTAAATAAGGGGTTTCTTAACGTTCTAGGTTGATACGTCACCACTACAATTTCTAGGATGATGACAAGGCAGCAATCTTAAGAGTTGAAGATCATCGTTATCATCAGTCTATACAATCATTCTAATATTAAATTGAACTTTACGTAATTATTTAACTTTTCTTAATAATTGGGTTATTTATCGATATCCTTCGTTAGAACCGGTCGACCCAAGACCGTAATAAGACTACGCATGATATCACGTTCATTCTTCGCATCATTCATCTTGTATTGAGATCCGGCGTCTTAAGTATAAGACCACTATGATTTCATGTAAATACTAGTCCGAAGAAATGTGCCTCCTCTACTCCACCACAGTCGTCTCCGACCGCAGGCGGTATGGCGAGCTATCGCCGCCTGCCGACCGCTGCGGTGCTCACCGCACAGGATACCTCGGCCTTGAATTCTTTCCCATACCACCAATTACACCTTACCACTCCTTCCCCCTTTTGTCCCACAACTACTTCAATTATCCTCACACTTGCGTTTTTACTCGTTTTCGTCTTGATTTTTTATAATACTACCTTCAATTATGCAAATATGATTATTATGATACCAGTTCGGTCTCCCAGGAGTGGAGTGTACGATACACGGGTCGCTTCGTGAACAATGAATGCTTAGTGGTCGTCAAACTCAGTGTTCACAAATAATGCTTATAATATAATATGTCGTAGATTTATTACACGCTATTTCACGAGTAGTTTTAAAATTCAGAGTCCGAGTCCATGGAAATGTGGATTGAATCAGCGTGAAAGACAGATATGTAAACTCCACCAACCTGGCAAACGCCAATAAGTTATCAGTAAACTTTGATATTGTTGTGACAGTGACTCTTATGAGGGTCGTCAGGATCTACACTTGACAGTAATGGACTATAGATTAGAGCACCCCGTAGGCAACAAGTAATTTTTCAAAACCCTTTATTTTGTTATTGAATTATAACCTTTTAAACTTGTTTTATTATAATAGCCGGAAAAAAAGGAAACTCATTAAAAGATCCTACCTGCCATCAAATGCAGCGAGTCAAGTTTTTCTCATTTCAGTTTTCCACAAGATGTTGTTACATTTTAGTTGTGTAACTTCGTGTTATGATTATCTCAATATCGCCAATATTACACCATTGTCGTAAATGTTAGTTATGGCATCCACATCTGTCTCTTGTAGAACGTTAACGCGTTCTCATAAAGTGCGGCAGCAGAATTTGCTCTTTTCTGGCGATGTATAACACAAATAACATCCAACAGAGTTATTTTCGCTCAAGGGGTGTGTTGCGATTAAAACCCCCATATGATCCATTTATGTACGCAGCAAAGAGTCATGAAATAACTATTAAACCAAAGGAAATTTTTTGCATTGTATCGAAAAGAAAAGGAGAACCAGGTGATACGAGAAAGAACTAGAAGTGAACTTCAGCTTTTCAAGTTTATCCTACAAACAAAAAGAGCTGCCTGTTTCTAATACACACGAATGGAGAAAGGCAGTTGTTGAAATAAATGCAAATTTTGAGCTTAATCTCCGAAATCTCAGCGCGTGCAAACAAAAGGGTTCGAGGTCCAGCGATGGTTCTGGTGCCAGTTTTCAGGCGACAGAAGAAATGCATCGTGGACAACCGCGTCCAGCTGTAATTGCTAAAAGTGTGGCTAGACTATTCTTACTCTGGCTGTGTTTCGAAACATAGTGTATGGTCTGTTTTAATGGTGTGTATTTGGTTCGCGAATTTTCAAGATACTTCGTGACTCATCGCAGAAATATAACTTCACATTGGTTTCTCGTAAATACTTGCTCGCTACGACCCCCTTAGTGCTTGTTATGTTTCCACAGTTGTGATAAAACTATTTCCAATACCGCCGATTTTCTTATTATGTTAACCAGGAATTAATTCTTAATACCAAGAAAAAAATACATAAAATTTCGTAATGTTTCGTAATCTAAAGTAAAAAAAACCAACAAAAAGTTAAATACGATCAGAGCGTGAAAATGTGTCTAATGTCTTAGTCGATCCACTTGTTCCTAAATGAATTATCAATTTATTTATAACCAGTGAGTAGAATACGGTAATCTAGTATGTCCAAGGTGATGGACCCTCAAGCAAATTCCTACATACGTCAATGAATGACTCGAATATTCTCCTCTTACGTTTGAGTAATTGAACGAGGCTATTGTTTTGAAACCACGCGTTATACTTATTGAGACGTAATATTTTACGTTTTATGTAACAACGATTACAAAAGGCTATAAAATCAGTAAATCTTTCAAAGTAATCACGTTATGTAGACATATTTGAAACTCACAGCAACTTCGGCTTAATCGTTGTTCTGATGCCATATTTTTGGTTCGTAGGATATTACAATAATGTTTTTGTAGTTCTTTCTCCCCTAAATTAGTCCAGTCCGCGGAACGCGGAATCCACGCTTGAAGAATTACCACTAGAGCAAGATCCGAAAAAATGGTGATCAAGTGCATAGCATATTGAACTAGAATGCCATTATTATCTTAAATTCTCAAAGCCTCGATCGGGAGATATTTTTATAGGTAGAAATGCTAATTTCTGTTAAATATTCACTATATTTGAAATTATGAATTGTGATGAAAACAAGAATACCTCAATTACCATACAAAAATTATCCACCAAGTCCTAGTGTCTGTGACTTGCAAAAAACGACATTAAAGTCCAATTAAAATTCTTAAGATTAAGATTTGAGAAAACCCTAAGAATACAAAACTCATCACTATCATCTGTGCAGTGAATATTTTTTACTTTTTGCCTCCACAATAATGAGATCGTAACAGGGATAAAGATCTCGATACAGTATCTCATTAGATGAGAAATAAAGACCAATTGTTGTCTGGTGTCCTATCTCTGCATATACGTATATAACTTTTAACTGAAAACTCAACTGAGCCCATTATATTAGCAAAAATTTTTTACAATTGTCGTATTATTATGTGAGGAAAATGGTTAGTAGTTTTATAGATGATCGTCACTTTCTTGATCTGTTACCTTCTGTATATAATTTGTTCTTCTGTATAGTTCCTTTTAAAATCTACATAAAACCATTACCTTATTGAATTTTATTTTTTAATATTCTTGGATATAAATGTAGTATGGCCAACATAGGTTTTCCACTATATTGTTGACTATATAGGTTTCGACTTATTTAGCTTGTAACTAGTGGTACCTTCAGTTATATAAAGATGAAACCTGAATACGGTATTATTTTTTATTTGAGAATTAAAAACCAAAATATCCTGTCAACAAAACATATTATTGTGCGATATTTTACACTTCACACAAGCACAATTTAAGTTTTCCTGTGTGCTATCTTCAATTTTGGTATCGTTGCTTCGCTATACAAAATGCAGGGTGGATATTGAAGAACTTTTAAAGAAGCGAATGCAGTATGATCAATATCTTTGGGTAACCCAAAGTTGTAGTATTTTTCTGAACATAATCGTAAAACGACTGCGTATCGAGGACACTCACTTTGGCTCCTGGTACTGAAAACTACAGAGCATTAAAATGTTTCCGTAGTTTTTCCTAAACAACTCTCAACTGCTTGTCCAAGTAAATCTCCATGATAAGCGATTTACAACTGCCCGTTCATATGCGTAACCAGAAGTAACGATTTACCAAATATTTCTCGCTCGCTATCGATGGACACTTGAGAGTTTGCCAGTGCTAACCCCAGTGTACTAAAGTTTACACAGCGTGGTTTACCTGTAACTAGTAAAAATACCGAAATTTATATAAAGAAGAATAGGTTGCTAATAATCGTTATGTCACACAATTTTCCTACTAATATAATAAAACCATTAACCAGCCATTTTCGAAATCTCCAAAAAATATATATTACTCGCTGTTTATTTTTTACGTTAGACATTATTATTGTCTAATTATTATCAATATGTTGAAGTCATATGTTAAGTTAAATAAATTGATATCGAATTATTAGTTTGAAAGAAACAATCGACACATTTGATAAAAACAGCCGAATAACGAGTGAAGGCCGTTTATTGAAGTCTACCAAAAATATGTAAGTTAATTTAGAGCAAAAGTGAATAATGTGCTCCAACAAGACGAGCCTCTCTAACACACCAAAACACGCTGTAAAGATGGAAGTATTAAATCAACCCATATATACTCAGAAACCAGAGAAAATAAGCAGTTGTAGTAGCAGAGGGTAGATACTAATTTCTTGGACTTTTCATACAGTTTAAAGTTTCGTAATCGGTTTTTGCTTGGTATATATATTAAACTCCAGTTTAAACGGTAAGTTACAAAACAATTGTGTAAACTGCTGAGAGACACGCTGTATGATTACAGGACTATAAGTCCACGCATAATTTTGAAAAATCACGTTTCTGCAGAGTTGCCCCCAGTGTCCGCCCCTTAAGACGTAAGTAAGAAATGACCCCGACAGTTTTACGACATAGTACAGAAACGGACTGTCTTTTCACCCACACTGTATACACATCTATACTTGAAGGTAGATAATTTTGGTACATAGAAAAAGGAAGATCCCTACAATTGAACCTTGTGGTATTCGTGTATAAACAGTTTCCATGAACGTCTGTGGTTTTTGCTGTAGGATGAGGAAACCATGTCCTATTTCCTCATAGGTAATGCGATGCTATAAGAAACAAGGTCTCACCCTTGATGGTATATACTCAGTTTTGTAAGACTTAAAATTACATGCAATCGATTCTATTGGGTAAATTACAATGCATCCACCTACTTGCATGTACAATGCATCACTGATCCAAAACTGAAATGCAAAGAAAAATTGAAGTTCGGTTAAAAGTTTGGTGGTAACTGTAAAGGTACGAGTTGAGCCCTAATAAAGAATTAAAAAGAACTGGAACACATAGTTAGCAATACATATGACATGATGCTAGATGGATCAGTGTATTCTTTTTATGAAATGGTTGAAAAAGAAATTACTTTACATTATGGAGCAGATGCTGACTCTTTTAGCTTTTTCCACCCATCTCAATTACTTCACTTATAATATCTTAGTCTGAAAGCTAGATGTAGTGGTTTATTATTATAGATTGTTTCTGCGAAACGATTCAAGTCTCATTTATACGCAAGAGAGTATTTAATCTCTTCTGTCGAGCGTAATATTGTTAGGCATAGTTGATCCTTGGATATTAATTTAAACCTTTTTGTAAGTGGTTAGACATCAACATCCGTACAAGATCTTGGCTCGATGCCATTTAAGATGGAAGGCGGATCAATCATTGCTCAAGGTATCCGGGACGAGATCGATTATATTGTGCACGTACATCGTCCGTTTCTTCAGAGAGTTGAACAATATCATTTATACGTTAAATCCAAATCTAGAAAGTTGACATACATAGTTTTTATAGCTCTATTCCTTAATTATGAAAAATATAGTGATTTGTGTTATTTAAAATATCTTATATTTGAGAAAGCTGTAGTGAACGATAATATTCCGAAAGTGGTGATAGAATAACGCTTGGTTCCGTTTCAAAATTCTCATAAACAGCCTTTTTATTCCTAGTCTGAAACATAAGATTGTGAAGTTCCTAAAAAGATAATTTTTCGAGTTCTTTTTTTTTATTAAATGAATCAATGAGCTTGTCCTACCAAGGTTAATATAAAACATAATACTTTTTCAAAAGTATAATATCTTCCATAATAGTCTTCTTGGATGCAATTGCATTCTTGTGCACTAAAATTCAATTCTAATGAATTCGAAATATGTTAATTTGTAACATGATAAAATGTTCATTGGGATCAGACACTGGATATTTCAAATTACTCCTATTGCTAGTACTGTTTTTGTGTTATTTATTTTATTTCATTTTTAATACAATGTTTTCTGGATTAGTCGATACATCGTTCCTATGCGTAGTGTGTTTTTTGTATGTTGTGTCACTGTTAGTGTTTCCCTGTTCTACTATGATTCGTAAAAGGTGTAATATTTGTTTTTGTTTCTAATATTTACATAATCATTTCTTTGCTGTATACTGTCATCGTGAAGATTGTATACTCTGTATATCTTTTTAAATTTAGCTGGTTGTCGAGAACACTACTTTAATGTTATGTCAAAGTTTTTGTATGTGGAGTTTTAGTAAACCTTTGAATTTTGTTTTCTCAATTTTGAAATACTGTTATTAACAGTATTAATCATACGTCATGTAATAAAGTTTTTAACTGCTAGAACAATATGTACGAGTAGCAGAACATTAACTATTTAGTTAAGGCATCTCTATTTAGTAGACAACCTTTGTGTTTAGGGATTTCTCTAGTTATCTAGTCCTAATTTAAAATACGTGTCAGTGACATGAACTTTTCTTCTTTTATTTAACAGATGTTTTAACTTTTAATAATGTATAACACTTGTAAGTCATCATCGTTGTGACAATTGGCGAAGGATTGTTTATCACCAAAAGGAGTTGAGTGTGGAAGGAGATAATAATATTGGCATTAGTGTGATGAAGTTTAAATTGTCAGAGTTTGCTCATTGATAACTATTGAATTTTTATAAAAATAAAGTGCCTATGGTGTAAATTGCCAGGATAATATAATGGAGCAGAATTGCCACACCCCTCCATCACAAACACAACAGATGACGAGGGTTGAAAGGTCCGTGCCCCGACAATGCACGCCTGACAAGTGTACGAGGGGACCAACGCAAGGCACGAGTCAGGGTTTGGGGAGTCATTGTCACACTAGAGTCATATCCAGGCTGACAAGGACGAGGCACCTGGCAGGTGCTGGAGGCAAGGTGCAGGGACGTTTCGGGGTCTTGTACTCTCTCTTCACCAACCTGTTCAAATTATCTGATTAATTTATTCATATCACTAATAAAATCATAAAGGGTGGTTTTACGCTCCACTCCACTAGCTGAACACAATGCGTCAAACACGTTAAAGTATGTTCGAGCATGATTGATGCTCTAGTTGTTCGCCTAATCTAATATGTATGGTACAGACAAGAAATATAAATATTTCCATATCACCTCTTTAATAATTATAATGTTATTATTGGATATACATGGGATATACATACATCCATAGGACATACATGGGATGACCATCCCGTGGTCAATACCCCATTCCGTGGCCAAGGAATATTCGTTGGCCCTGAAGATTTTCATGGTAATTTTGTTTGTACCTATTTCAAATATTTCATCACAAGATAAAAATAGACTAAGACTATTTTCACAATTCTTTTCTCTTTTAGCCTCTTTAAATTTAATTTAAGTAATTTTAAATTATTATTACATGTTAATATAACAAATTGCTAACCGCCTTCTTCAAAATAAGATCTGGTGAAATTTAGATTCCATGGTTCTGGAAATGATCACTGGAGTTCTGGAAATGATCAGTGGATCACTAAATCACTGAAGATTGTGTTGAAGTACTCGAAACCCACTTCCTCTCCCTCTCCCTCCGACCATTAATTCGGGTGTGCACGCCCATTCATAACTATAGAGTGAATGCAGGATGTCGCATGTGTGAAGGGAAGAGAGACAGAATTCGGAACAACCTCAAAGCAAAAACGAGCAAAAAAGCGACAAAATGATCAGAAAGGTTGCAGAGACTGCCGCCAAGGCTTCTTTTTGGGCGGGCAACTACCAATAAGGTCGTAGACGGACGACAAGGACGCGGTGCGGCGTCGCATCGTGGTGGTCGGGGGTGGTCGACCATATTGGGCCTTGAATACACCTCAGAGAAAATTCAACGTCGCTTTGTAGTGTTGCCGCCTTGGGAACCTTGGTCAGGCCGTGGTTGAAAATTGTGGCTAACCTTTTGTCTGATTCTGGCGTTGGCGGCAGCTTTCTTGACAGGGGCCAAACGAGCTCTGGAACCTACTCTCCATTATCCAAACAAGTATTTTAATTCGACAGTTCAAATATTGTATTAATGTTATTGACATATATCTTGTTACGCCAAACTTGAACATTCCCGTTACCTTAAAGACTAAAACAGTTCTAAAGGTAATTCAAGATTTGGCCTACTTCAATAATTCGCCCCCAGTGCGTAACTCCGGTGTAGTTACTAAAGTAAAAATACAAAATTGGACGAACATTTTACTCGTAGCATAGTTGAATGTGTGCTCAGCATATTTGTTTAATGAATCGAAACTGTATGTATTCTGACATTAAATTAAGTTTAAACCCCCAAATAAGGTTCATTTTGGACCTGAAATTAAGGCAAACGCTATGCAATACACAAGAATATTATCAAATATTAGTAATGTACTACAAATGTAATATGTTATGTACAAAATATTGTTATTCTTTCCAAATTTTTAGACATGTATAACATTTTTAGGTAAAAATATTCGTTGCTAAATTAGACTGCAAATGTTGCTTGGCGAGCTGCCTGTACCTCATACTAAATGATATTAAACCCAACCCGACGAGTTCTACTACATCTTTTAACAAGGGAAACATATTTTTCCTGAGTAAGTTATAGAACTATTCAGTCGACAAACTATGACTAAAATTTATACGTCAATCGACCCCCAAACTAACCCGATATAATATTAACAACAAGCAATTGACCACATTAAATGGAGCAAACGAAAATAAAACAGAGAACACTATAGATTCAATTTTTTACAACACAACTGTCTGATCCAGTAATACTGTGGGGGTGGATTCGTTCGTTTCCAAAAATTATAGTGTTCTTATGTATTACTACATGACCACGACGTGATGGTTCACACATGAACTGGTCAAGTAGCAATCATGAAGTTTTTTATGCTAACTTACTTCATTCTGGTCTCATATTAGCCAATGAAAAATGTAATATTCTGTATTACGATTCTTTGTACTTGATTTATGCGTTGAAAATATTTTGAGACAATTTACGATCCCGTACTCCAAATTTCTAATTTACATCCTCACTACATCTTACGGCGTTAGCGCAATATAATAGTTTTATGCACTGAGCCGAAAACCAATTGGCACTGTATAAGTCCAAAATCTAACTTTTCTAGACATTGATAATGGGATTTCCGGTAAGGATGAAACAGATTGTCAGCCAATAGTTTCGAAGAAGGCCTATATGGAAAATTACAAAAATGGTTAAAGACCAAACGATAATAATATCGATTCATATATTCTTTAGCTTGGCACATAACCCAACTGTAAAGCACGTATACGAGTTAAAGTTCAGCCTCGCCAACAACACAAGGCGTAATATTGTATTGGAAACGGCATCGGTATCTTAAAGGATGAATAGTATGGCTCTTTTCTGTAAATCTAAAACAAAAGACTCTTGAAAAATGTATAATTTGGTATTATTAACTTATTCGATACCCACTTCGACTCTTGCATAGTGTGGCTAACGATTGATTTCTTTCTAGGGGAAATGCCACAAGCGCTTTTACAATTCAACCTGACTATCGGCTTCCGGCCTATCGTAAGCTGACGTCACGCCTCCGCCAAATATACGCGACAGCACACCTTATTTTTCCAAGACGGCTAAACCATAATTATGAGCTTCTTCTATATTGGAGAGGCATTGGACCAGTAATTTATGTTAGGGTGATCAAAAAGGTTTACTCACCAATTTCTTTAAACGTTCAATTCAAATTGTTGTGCTAAGACTATAACCTCATATTCATTGCAATGGGGTTATGGTAAATAACGAGATAACCAACGTTAACTTCGTTCCATTAAACGTTAAACGTTAAAATTAGTTAGCTTACATGCTTTCAAGAACTAAAGTTGTTCATCTTGGCATTCAATGAATGGGAATCACATCTTGGAAAACATTCCGTGAGGAAAACACATTTTTAGTTAATTGCTCGAATCAAATAATATACCAACTATTAAATAAAATAGTTCAACTTTTTACATTAAGACTGCATTATAACTTTATATTTCCAAAATTATGTTTCCTAACCAAGTATCTAGTATTACGAAATACCTAGATACATTTTGCATATCAAACAGAAGTTTTCTAGAAAACTGATGTTCCTCTGCCAATAAAATCCCACAGAATCTACGCAAATTTATTTCTGTTAAAATTATCACTGATTGTCAATGAAATGACGTATAATTAATTTCTATAGTTCTCGTATTTCTACCTGCAATTCAGACTTGTCATTTGTATACTTCCAATGAATTAATAAGGTGTTTTATTAACTCGTCACAGATAGTTTTAAGTACTTAGGTAAACAATGAATATGGTCAATTAGGAGACCAACTCGAAAAAAATTAATTAACCTACCATATTTCTTACAATTTATTGTTTCTTTGATCTTGCATGCACATTAATTGTTGCTGTGGCATGAATCATCACATTCAACAATAGAATCGTCCTCCAAACAATAGAAACTTTTCAAAATATACACTTTAGGTTTAAAGTTCTTTAGATCATTATATATTTTTTACCTTTGGAAATCCCATCGTTTTATAGCTCCTAGGGCAAATATTCACAACACATTACTGGCTATTTATTACACTTTTGCTGGCAGTAGTTATATTCGAAGATTGATGAATATATTTTTCTATAATTCTATTCTACGTGCTAGGTACATTTTCAATGTTGTATTTATATTTGTTATAACTTTGTTAAGGCCAAAACAATATTGGCTAAGCAAGACAAAGTTATAGATAGAATGAAACCTTTTGTATAATATGAATACACTGTAGTAGTATAAATGGTAATTTTCAAACCTTGGGTCAAATGAGTGTAGTTGTGCTTATTACACAAGTCATAAAGGGAGTATAATACTTGTATGTGTGGTTTTTCATGTGATGTGATTAAAACTGGAGGAGGGGGTACATTTGAAATTTAAAGTTAGTGAAAGTTTGTTTTTTTAGATTTCTAACTTATTCTATCACAGAATGGAGATTTTGTTTAGATTAATCTATTAAAAGAAAGATGTCAGAATAAAAAAGGAATAGCTATTTAAATATCGTGAAATTGTAAATTTGCAAGTGATAAGTGAGCCATGAGGTTATTTTAGTTAAAAGTAAGGGATGAACAATTGACCTAGCACACTCTAAACATTACCACATTTGGGATATTTATTGTAGAGCAAAGAAGTGAAATATTTCAATAGACGACAACTATAAACCTTGGAAATACTGGAAAGTGATTCAAGAGAGACCAGTTAACTTGTATTTTGAATTGTAGTCTACTATTTAGAGTGTAATTAGAAAACATCTATAGAGAAGTATTTTGAGGGATTCCCTCCCAAAAATAGATCCTGAATAGAATTAATCTCTATATATTATAAAACTCAGTCATTAAGTATTATCTTTGAAGGAGTGCCATGTGAACTGATTGTACTCCATTCATTCATTTATGTGGAAATAAGCAACTGGTGTGGTTATGTATTAAGAGGGAAATATAATAATACACCTAACCCTTGATATTAATCACACTTAAATACAGAGTATGAAAGCTTTATCCAATAATAAGAGAAACAAGTTTCCAAATTGTAACAGTGATAGGGAAAATATTATAAATCATCTACATTTCATATTGATATTCAGGGAATTTAAAATACTTATTGAATGCAAGATAAAGTTGATTAAGGATGTACTGAGGTGCTTGCTTTTCATGATTGATAATTTTTGTAGGATGCATTGCTTGATATCTGAGGAACAATTTTTTAGGTTATGCTATGCAGTTGTACGGACTACAAGTACAAGATTGACATTTCTGCTAGAGCTAATACTAATAGACAGTATATGTTCATCTTACCTCAAATAAATCGCGTTGTGACATTCTGGCAGGTATAATCCCAAATATCCCTTAATCATGACTGCAGGACACTACATCAAAAGGCACTTCTCATACTGCGTAAATAATAATGTAGGGTTAGTAAATAATTATTTATCCACAGTTTATGTGACGGCGCACCATCGTCACAGTACAATAAGCTAATAACAGATCTGAAGCGAGTGAAATAACGAGGAAACGACAACTAGCAGGCCTTCTGTCTTACCAGGCGTTCGTGTCATTGACAGGAAGTCAATGACACCCGTAAAATGTTGGTTTATTAAAGTTAAAATAACTCTAAAACCTGCCACATAAAACTGGAATGGTGCGAAAATGTCAATCAGAGCTTACGCAAAGCAAACTAGTTTTCACAGAAAACCACAAGGCCGCAACTGTGTCACCTTTCGCTCTTACACGGCAACATTCCTCTGTAAAAGCTCGATTCTCACAACTGTTACTGAAATTCACCTTCGAACACACACGGGCACACCGACACCACTTCCTCGCAGCCGACTGCAAAAGGTATTTCCGCACAGGTAAAATATGCAGCGCGCGGCACTAGGCGCATAGAGCTGGAACGTCACCAAGATCTGACTGTCTAGTGATATTTCGACTGTCGTAGGCGAATCACTTACACTCGCGCTCACTTAGATAGAAATACTGAATTCGATGTCTGAACAGGATCGCTCGCCAAGTTCTTTCTGAGGTACCCATCCGAGATAGGGACGACATAGAGCGAGTATACGTTAGCACAAGCACAGGGTTAAGACACGGCTAGCATCAGCACCCACTGCCACAGACCACGGCGCACCGCACACCGCATTCCTCTGCGGCCGCCATCTTGGAATGTGGCTAGCCATCTTCGCCCCTCACTACGAGCAGCTGAGCGCTGAGCACAACACTACACTAGCTCCCCTCGCGCCGATCCCTGGGATTACGATTACACTCGAAGGATTACTGGATTAGCTCAAGTCAATGTTTTCCAGATGCGTTTTACAATTCGCTATTTGCGCAATGCTATTATGAGTTTTTATACCAATTAAATATGGAATTGGCTTATGGAGGTGCGATCGGTTTTTGGCTGTGTTAATCTTTTCATTTTAATCCTAATCTTTGAAGATAGTTTCTCTGATAAGAGCAAAATTTGAACTTTTTGCTATTGCAAGAGAGTAATAGCAAATTTTAGGAATTATTTTAATTTTGTAACAAGGGGCAAATGAAGCAAATAAAAATAAATGTGTTAATTGGTTATTGGTGTGTCGGTCTATGTGAGTGATATATATTTAAAATCACACATATTTTTATGATTTATGGAAATAGTTACGGTACATTTTAAAAAAGCTAAATAATTTAATAAATTACAGATACGAAATTGTTAATAAAATATTATTTAAAACATTTTATTATTCCATGTAGTAATTTTTCATATAAATTCTGTAAAATTCACGTTCTGTAAAAAGTCGGTTTACTTTGGGCCTGATTATAAGAAATCCGTAAATAATAACTTTCAATACCTACAATTTCTTCTGGAATAATGCAAAAATGTAATTGTTCCTGTCTTCTGGAAAAGTATAATAATAATAAATCTTTATTGTGTTCACAATTTAAGAAAAATTGTATAAAGCACGATTCAAATGTATAAATCAACTGAAACACACGTAAAATATCACTTATAAAACAATTTTCAGCTATGCTGATTACAATTTAGAACAGAACTAAAGGATCGAACCAACTAATTTCAAATTTCATCCCAGCGGCTTACCATAAACTCTTAAACATAGTAGAACAACTCCCTAGACACCAAACAATTTCTCAATCAAGCTAGGAATGTTTTTTGATCATTTACATTTTTCATCTCATTAGGGAGCTTATTTATCAACTTAAGGCCAACCTCGGATGGTAAACGTTCGAACGTGGCAGTTCTGTGCTGTTGCATACGGAAGTTGTCCCGGCCCCTAGTCACATATCGGTTAACATCCACACTTGAATCGGCAGTAAAGAGCAACCTCAAGGATATAGAGACAGGGCAAAGTCAGCAATTCAAGCTCCATGAAGGAATTTTTACATTAATCTCTGAATTTCTATTTTGAAATTAACTGGACCGCTTTCTTTTTAATTCTAAATACTCTTTCAAATTTGTATTTAGAACAGCTGCCCCACAGCCTCAGCCCGTATGTTATATGTGGATATACAAGACCAAAATAGGCCGTTTTTAGTACATCCAACAAGCAAAACTTTGAGAGGTTTCATAAAGCATAAATGCCTGAAGAAACCGTTGAACTAGAGAGTGTACTCTCAGATTCAATGTTGATAAATATTGAATACATGAATTCAGTTCTAAAAAATAATTGATTTCTAATTGGTATTTTGTTTTGGCTTTGAAACAGAGCGTTGTATCGTCAGCGTATGAACCATTATTCCTGTTAAGAGCGACGAGTTCAATCTGTTGACGTACACAAAAAATAAAACTGATCCAAGGACAGATCTCTGCGGAACACCATAGGCCATTTTAAATTTTTCTAACAGGAAATTCGCAGTCTGCACACACTGGCTTCTATCTCTGACATAAGACGAAAGCCATTCGTGTGGCAAACCTTGAACACCACATATCTTCAACTGGCACAACAATGCCTCATAGTGCACACAGTCGAATGCTTTGGACAGATCGAGGAATATGCATAGCACATGTTCTCGTCTCTCCAGGCCATCGAGAACAGTTTCGATTAAATTTGTGATGGCATTGATAGTAGATTTCTTTTTTTCTGAAGTTAGTTTCATTAGAACAAAGAACATCAAAACGTTCAAAGATCCGTTCTAATCTTTATAGAAAAGGCTTTTCAAAAATTTTGCTCGTGACTGGAAGGATTGAAATAGGGAAATAGTTGCTTGCAAGGCAAGGACCGTCTTTTTTTTCAAATCGCTGTTTTCATCGTGGAAGGAAAGAATGCCTTGAACGAAAGACATGTTGATCAATCTTTTCAGTGGGGTCAAAATATGCTTAAAGCAGCGTTTGAGCAGCCACATAGATATGCCATTAATATCACATGATTGTTTTGGTTTGCATCTCTGTATCAGACGGGACACTCCTCCTCACTCACTGGAGACAGTGCCATAGAAGATACCGATCCCATCAATGACACTTGGTTTGAGCATTTGAAGGATGGATCGGATAATGCAGCAGACGAAAAAAGGCGTTGAATTCGCCTGCTACTGTTAATGGATTTGAAATTAATTCGTTCCGTATTTTGAGTTTTAGAATTTTGGACTGTTTTAATTCATTGGGCTGTGTCGTTAAATTTGTTATGCTATTCCAAGCAGTTTTGGAAAAGTTTTCAGAATTTGTTATTTTTTTTTTTTTCAATTTTATGTGCGTTTGCTGTTCTTATTGCTTTTCGATGATTGTGTTGAAATTTCTATAAAAAGCTTTGAATTGTTCGTTCTCTGTTTGCCCATAGATGGAATTGTAAAATTTCAAATTATGCACGTAATTTGCGGATATCCAGCCAGGGTCATCCACAAATTCGATTTTGTCTTTTTTCGCTCTCTAAAGTTTTTAAACGGGCAATCTACGTTCAATAGAAAAACAAAACTATCGTGGAATGCGGCGAAAGCTTTATCAACCCTTTCAAAGTTATTTAAAAACTCCCATGACACATTTTTAAACGAATTCATAAGAACGATGTTTTCCGAAATCAAGTCCCTTTTGATTTTGTATGATGGAATTATAATTGTTGAGTATAAAATAATGAAATATGGTCTTCTGAGGCAAGTGGTAAGAGATGGTCTCATCTAGCAAAGAGATTGTGGAGTTTGTGATGTTTGTGACGAAGTTGTCGATGGCTATGCTCGATGTGATGGTCACTCGTGTTAACGTGTTGACGTGTTTACTGACCAGATTACACCGAAAGAATGAAGAATATTATGTAGCCACATGGTCAAAAACATCGATGTTGAAATCGCCAGTTATAAAACTTGGACGACTTTAAACAAAGAGAAATTAGAAGAATTTCAAATGTTTAAAAGAGGTGTTGCTGTGTCCATTTGGAGAACGATTTAAACCAATTATAATAATTTTATTTTCAGAATTCAGGGTGATTTTTACATCATCCACTTTAAGAACTACATTACAGCTATGATCGACATTGAAGGGAAGGAATTCCATATTAAAGAAATTAAACTTATTTTTTAATAAAAAAACTAAACCAACCGATTGCACCATTTCAACGAATGACAGTGGTGCAACGCCAGTAAATACACGGTTGTAATATTCAGCGATATGCAATAAATACTGTAGTCCAACGCCAGTGAATACATGGTTGTGATATAAAGCGACATGCAGTAAATACTGTAGTGCAACGCCAGTGAATACACGGTTGTGATATACAGCGATATGCAGTAAATACTGTAGTCCAACGCCATTGAATACACGGTTGTAATATACAGCGATATGCAGTAAATACTGTAGTCCAACGCCAGTGAATACATGGTTGTGACATAAAGCGACATGCAGTAAATACTGTAGTGCAACGCCAGTGAATACATGGTGTGATATAAAGCGAAATGCAGTAAATACTGTGGTACAGTAACAGCAAATAAGTTTTAATTGGCATTATATAAACCTATGACACTGTTACCAATTGCCTTATTTGTATGTAAAACACATCTAAAATGATTATAAACTGATTTATTTCAAATTCGTAACAAATTTTGAAAATAACAAAAAGAACCGTTTTCAATGGTTTCGTGTTTAGAAATTTTGTATATCAAGATCAAACCGAAATTTACATTTTACTTTTCCTTTGATAATTATAATATGTTAAAACTGCCAAACACCGCAGAGAAGATGAAAAACTTAAATGCGCTTTTGTTCATATTAAAATAATATCTTCATTAGACTGGATGTTGTTATTTTTTAACAAAATGTTTTGTCTTTTGAAAAATAACAAGGGTCTATACAACAAGTATGTGTATGTTATAAGTTATAATATACAACAAGTATGTGTATGTTATAAGTTATAATATACAACAATGTTATGATAATGTTTAAATTTATTTAAGTATATTTAATAAATGGGACAAAATAAAGCCAATTATTTAGGATGATTTGTTTCTGTTGATCTGTACTTACGTTGGCAGTAAAATTTGGAACATTTCGATCACGTTTAGACTCCTTGACGAATCCTTTAAATTAGGGGAATTTCAGAGTTTTTTAGAACTTAAGTTTACGTTTATTTATACAATTTTCCATAAAACCGTTGTGTACAGTATAAACTATACTGAATGATAGAATATTTCTAATTTAAAACTTTAGGTGGTCATCATCCGTTCAAATTGCCTATTTAAATTTCTCAAGCTATTCTCTTCCCATTAAGATTTAAGATAGCCTACGGTAAATTAATCAAATGAAAACCGAGTTAGCCTTGCTTTAAATATTCTGGACGGCTCTTTACATAATCTCTGTCCCTGAGGTGGGACAGGTGTGATTTTTCTAGGTCATATTTTTATGCGACAGGTTTTATTGTCAGCAGTGTTTTATTGTTAAAACAGTAGTATATGGTAACTGTTACCAGCGCAGGAAACGCGTGTTAAAGGGCACACCAATAGTATGAACTGATTGGTAAGTGATGGGCATTGGGAATAGATGGGGTAAGTGAATAGATTGGGAGATATTCCCATCGGATTCACTTTCGAATAATAAGATATTTTAGTTTAAATAACATTGTATCGAAGTCGAATAGTGAAACAGTTTTTTATGAGCACCAATTACATACTGTACGAAATATCATAGCATTTGTTTAAATATATTTTATATTAATTTCAGTAGTCATTATTAAATGACATAAGACAAGTAGGACGGAGCTCTCAAGTCACAATTACCTTATCTTCCTAATCACCTTTGACCTAATATGATGATGCCCTATAATGAATATAAATACATTTTTACAGATAAATTTGCATATTTCACCAATCACGGGTAGTATGGTTTCCGGAATATATGAACAAACGTCCAAACTTTCACATTTTATATAATACGTATCGATTAGAATAATTTCCTGTAAAGACATCGATTCCTACTTGTGGGCCCTTTTGTGCCTAGTAGGCTTTTGTTTCTGGGAAATGTGCATAAGAACCTTGTGAACGTGAAGCGATGTATTGCTGAATATTCCCAAATATTTCTGTATATGCCCTTGCTTTACGATCCTTTCCTTGCAATGTCATACTTCCTTAGTCACGAAATATTCCGAGTAGAGTTTCACTTTCATTTGCTAAACCAAGTACACAACATAATTAACATGGTTAGAAATGAGAAATGTCATTCCTGTACGGGCCTTTAAAGGTAAAATAAAGTTTTCATCCTTTTTCGAAATTTCAAACATATCTGTTCAGGTAAATTGGGCATTCAAATGCGAGTGGAACAAAGTCCTATAGTAATTTCGAAAAATTTATTCCTATAACGACCTATATGTTATCCCAGTGTTTATACTATACATTTATACTAAGTTCATACAAAATTTCTACGTAATCGGTAAATTAGTTTTTGAGTGCCGAAAGTACAAACATCAAAGCATCTACATTCTTTCATATTAATAATATTTGAATTATATACTCTCAGCCAACTTTAAAAGATATAATGTTTCGTCATTTTGTAATTTAAATAGTGCTATAGTTTCAAAATACAAAAAGGTCCACAAGACACTTATAAATTATCTTTTTGCTTTCTAGCGAACGTGTTTTACTTTTATATGCGTATTACAGAAACGGTTCATGTTTCGGAATTGTAATTTTTAAGTCTGTATGTATTATAAGGGTTAAGGTTTTACATAGTGCCTTCACAAGGTGGTACAATCAATTTTATAATTTAAAATGTATGGCCCTATCAGATTAGATAATTTTCCTTAGACATAAAAAAACAATAACTTTATAAGGAATGCCTACTTAAAAACGGCTATGCTATAAATCTGACACTTTTACAGTATGTACATGAAATACAGCTTCAGGGAGGAGTGACATGTTCTTTTCCATATTTGTGACTAAATACATTTTTTTAATAATCTAAGAAAGTAACATATTTTTAGTAAACTTAACAAAGGAAATCAATATTCTTTCAGTAAAAAAAGTGTTACATACGTCAGTCATTTTTCATATACATATTTTATAATATTCATAAATTATCTTCAGCCGATTTTCTTTGAAACTGATTATAAGATACCTACCAATTGTACCAAAGTTCTGCTTAAAACTCCTACATTGCTCGTGGAAAAAATATTTTCTTGTCATCAGAAATGGTGTCTTAAAGGCTTGTGACCAATATTTTCCTTGCAGGTTTTAAATAATATTCGAAACGAAAACCCAGCACATTACCTTAATGTGTTCTCTTGATTGTTCAGTTTACAATAAAACGATAGCCTATAATCACTTACCGGCGCCAATTTTATTATTCCTTTATGCTCCTATTTTACGCTTGTTCCTATAATTTCCGTCTATATTACTGTCAAACAACGTGACCATGTAAAAGCCAGCCTTATTGAAAATTCAAATAGGAACAGGTCTACGATCTGGACCTTTAGTTCTTCAAATTCAAATTCAAATGACTTTATTTGTATCATATATACAAAAGGAAAAATTTAGTTCTTGATATTTCAATCGTCAGAGTCGTTATTTTGTCTTCCATAAGTGTCTAATTAGTGTTTGGACATGTTGCTTGGTTACTTTTCTTTACGTCTTTGTCATTTCTATCTTACAATAGACATTACAAAGCAGTCTTTTGTCACATACACATGGATCCTTATAGCGCTTGATGCAAATGTACTTGCTAATTGCTAATTGTGGGGGGGGGGCGATCTTCCTGTGCCTCTTTAATTTTCTCAGTATGGCTCCTACGTAACAGCGACAGCAACGAATTTTTTGTAATTTTTCTTTAAAACGAGGTATAATACGAGCAATTTGTTTTAATGCAATTATTAATTTCATTTTTCTTCGTTTAATGTAAATTGTCTTATTGCGTGATTTTTCAAAATGATAATTATGTCTTCTCCTCGACAGATTACTAATAGCTTAAATTATGATGTTTAATGCATTATAACCAGTCACGGTTTTTGGTGATAATTCTGTAACAAGAAACTGTTAACAATGATGGAATATTTACTCCAACAACACATCAGAAAGATATAATCTATATATGATCTTTATTGTAATATATTAATTGAGTTGAATCCGATTATTTAGAGGTTCTTTAATTGTTCTAATTTAAATTCTATTAGATTTAAAATAAAAATAGTTATTCATAATTTAAAAATATGCAAATTCAACTTTTCAATTTTTTAGTTACACAAGGTCTTGTTTTGTTCGTGTAAAGCTTAGAAGCATTTACATACATAATTTACATAAGTATGTGATCAATTGTATAAGACAGCTTTCCCTTGTCATGAATATTTTCAAAAAGAAGTAGACTCTACCAGTTTTATATCGTAAAGTATACAAAATACGACGTTTTTAAATTATTATTTGAGTATTATGAATGTAAAGTTTAAAAGTGTGGCATATTTTCAGCAATAACAATAAATAGCGTAATAAATCAATTTCGCCCAAAAACGAGCAGCTAGTTTATATGTTCCTCTACAACACAGTTCCTCTACTCATGTAAAATGAAGAGACCAACTAAACCCCTCAATAGAAATTAGATAAATTTGCTGAACTAATACGAGCAAATTTTTCTTTTTTGTCAAAGAATAATATTGTAAATAATTGTTTAAATCCTAAATATAATATAGTTTATAATTTAGTAACTAAAATGCACTTACGTATAGGCCACACAGTGAATAAATATATTTGTTGTGAAAAATTGTTATTGTTGAAAATTAGATTTATTTTAACTTTTAAAATACTTTAAACCGAAAGGACCTATTTCTTCAGGTATACTCTTTCACTGATTTCAAGAGAGCCCTTAAACAAAATAAGGAAGAATTTTTAACTCCAAGAGTCGTAATAGTATGCGGAGGCTTCCGCTGTTAAGTATCATTAGGGTTTACATATTTACACACTACAGACATACTTCATATTTTGAGTTTCTTCCACTGAAATTATGCGATCTCTGTGTGATGTCACGTCAAAAATAGTGTTATAATTAGCGGGTCCTAAATCAGGCAATGTCCCCTCCATCAATAGGTCCTACCCACTTATTCAAAATTACGAGGCAACAAAATATGATTAATGAGGGAAATAATTTTAATTTTGGTACAAAGATATAATACTATAATATACGAAAAAAATTGATCATTGGAAATATTGATAATTTAGGCTGTAAATGTCACATTTTTATTTAAATTCAGGAAGGAAATATTTTTGGTTTAACACTTTATACTTTCTATTTATACTTAAAATACTAATATGTACGATCCGCTACTTCCTCAGGGGTACAGCTGATAAGGAGTCAGAATAGAATTATGTAAGCATAGGTTGTTATACACATCACGACAAAGTACAACACGACAAACCTGACTTCAAGCGGACAACCGAGCCGAAAATGGCAGTAGTTCAAAGATGGCTTGAATTTGCAATTATTAGGTAAACGTGCATAACAACCTATTCTTACATTTAAGTTTTCTTCTGATTTCTTATGGGCCCTACTCCAGAGAAAGTAGGGGCCACTGGATGTGTGTTAAATAATATATTTTTCCCAGTAAGTCTGTTCTGTACCTAGTTTTTAGCTCTATCTTAAATCGTTTCAAAAATACTTTACTATCCCGGAACTTTTTGGATACCTTGCATATGAGATGTGCTTGCAAATCAGCCGTCTAAAGTATTGAGCAAGTAAAGAATCAACCATTAACAGTACGGTATCTATATTGAAGTACATTTTTATATCAACCCATCACTTTTCGTAGCTTTCTTTTGAGCGAGAAATGTCCGTAAGAAATTGACTTATTATATTTAAGTGATTTGCTCCATTAACCGGTGCTTGGTCGGGCATTCAGGTTTATTTCTGAGACGAATTGCTTTTCAGGGCAATTATCAACTGTAGAGGATCATTTAACTTTAATCGTTTCCGGACTTTCTTAATGGGTTTTTATTGTTTACGGTCACCATAAACAGCTATTGTTCCCGTTCACAGATTGTGTTTTTTGACTGAACCGATCTCTTTTTTATTTCCGTTTATCTTATTGGCGTCTTTATTCACAAGAGAAATCCGGTGCAATAGCACTACTTAAATTGATTATTTCAATGGCATCAACTGAACGGCTAGTACTTTTTGGTTTATTATGATTAAATGTAAATGTTTGTCTTGAAAAATTTAGGCAATGTAGCTACTCAGCGCCGATCTTGGCTCCTGGGACACCTTGTATAGAAATTACAAATAACCTAAATCAATTTCTGATGTAATTTCTCTCCACGTTACGAAGTCCACGAAGGACGAAAATAAATAATAGGCGAAGCTGCACATAGATAAACGACTTCAGAACATGAAAACTTCGTATAATAATTAAATTCGGATGTTCCAAAGTATGGTAGTTACTTAAGTTTTAAGTGCAAGTTGGTAAATACCTTCTATAGAGCAGTATACGCAATTGATACACAAAACCAGAATGATTTACGGTAGCGAAGCTAAAACAAACGAAATATGGTTAAAAAGCTAGTGTTTAAAGGGTTAATTCAGTAGGGGTAAGTCAGTCAAAGGTAAGTTTATTTTTAATTTCTATCGAAAAAAACTTTTTCGTTTTGTAACTGAAATTACAAATACAATGTTGTTATGTAGTAACAAATTTAAGCTTCCTTAATCAACCCATTCCAAATCGTGTATTTTTGAACACAATACTATCTGCAAAAATATTTCTTTTTTGGTGTGTGTTTCTGCCGAGATTTAAAGAAAGTTATAACATTTGGAATCGGCGTTCACATTTAAAATTGGCAAATTTAAAAGTGTAAAATTTTTTCGCAACTTGTTGAGATATCATTCCCGAAGACAAGGAAAAAATTATGATCATTCAAAGAATAAAAGTAAGCATTGTGACCATGTTATAATCAAGATAAGGATATGAAAGAAGGTAATGAATGACATATTTATGTTAGTTTTCTTAGATACATTTTTAGAACAAGATTTTAAGACTTGAAGTTTTTATTCATATACATACTGTAATTACGATTATACATTATATCCAAATCCAAATCCAAATCATATTAATAGTTATAATGCTCATAGAGTGATCATAACTTTTTATTTTTTTCTACCTTCAGGTAAGTTATATAAAGAAGTTGTGACTTTGAAATAAAAACAATTAGACCTAAACCAATTGCTCCACCTCAAAATATAGTCAGGATATTCTGAGATGCTAGAAATCAATATTTACAAAGAAATTTCTAACTGTTGCTAGATTAGATTAGCTTTATATGAGGGTATAAGTACTCCTAGTTCTCAGCACGTCAACCTAAGCCTATTGCGCACCTCAGGTCCTGTTAACAGGGCCTGCCTACTTGTTTACTTATGACAAGATCTAAAAGGTTTTGCCCAATATAGAAGTCTAATTCATCACTTGGCTGTGAGGTTCCAAATAGGGTCCTTTCCCTAACCTGAAGCCTCTCACAATACAGAATAATGTGTTTAGCAGTATCCTCAGACTAATCGCATGTTCTACGCCTAGGACCTTTAATGGCGAATCATAAATTGTGTTTCCTGAAACGATCGTGTCCAGTAATAACAGAGGTGACCTGCTTTAGAAAGCCTTTACTTAGCCTCATCAGCCAGTTCGTGAACTGGGTATTGATGCATCTAATGAGTTTCTTACCTAATGATTGCCCGTAGAAACTGCCACCGGTGACAGTGAATCATTTGATAATGACTTGGTAAGCAGTTGACTTACACATAGCTGGTTCGGGATCTAGAACTGTTGCTAAGTCCATAGGAACAAGTTATGTTAATGATCATCAAATACACTCATTGTTTCTAGTATATTTAAGTATTGACGCATGTCCGCAACTCGGTTCTTTGTTACGATTGCAGCACACTGCAGATTAATTGTATATGAAGTTGCTTTTGTTTATTAGAAATGACTGGCGAAGAATATCGTTGGCCACTCCTAATCAATAACAAGATGGCGGCCATTCACACTTGTGCTACAAGACAACATAAACCAAAGACAAAAAGTGTGATATAAACTGAAATCAATTTAAATCAACTTTCATTATTACACATTTTATATTATATCGACCTTTTTAGGACCAGCCGGCGATATGGCAACAGGTCGGCGCGTACTTTTCCGCTCCGTACCAGCCGTTGGCACATCGGTTCAGCGTTTTTTTTTTCCCACTATCGTTTTGGGGAATAAATCACTCAAAACTGAATGATAATCAAATCACCATTTAAAATAACTACGCAAATGCAGTTTTGTCTTTGCATACATGAAACAGACGTGAAAGAACAATAGTAATTATGGCTGTGTAACACCATGGATACAATTATAGTACGATGGAACACTGGCGCTGTGTAACAATCTTGTACATAACGTAAATTTAGTGTAGAACATTTTTCGAAGTGACATTATTTCATATAGTTCATCCTAGACATTAAAAAATCGAAAAAATGTATTTTACAGTTATAATCCAATTGTATTTCCTACTGAGGAACATTGTTATAATTATTAATTTGTTTTGAAATTTGGAATATAAAAAATAATATACATAATAAACTAACTAACTTTGAACTAATAGTTATTTCGAATGTTAAACAGTCTTCAGCCTTTGCACATGTTTCATGTTGCAAGTATGTTCAGCATGTTTTAAAAGGTTAAAGTTATGTTTACTGAATGTTGTTCATTCTGCACATTTTGGCACTAATAATACATTTCTAGATACGGGCTCTAGATATGGGTCTTAAAGCTCTAAGAAAAACACTTGTTACTAGGGCTATGCGGTGTGCAATTTCGGGTCATGGTATCTTTTGATCTTGGTCCCAAAAGGATTAAAATATTGAGATCACGTCCGGTAAAAGTACCTCACGAATTTTTTTACGATTAAGAGTGGTATTCAATGATTGAAGAAAAAAACCACTTTAGTAATTCTGAGGACTTTAAGTTGGTTTCACTGGGATGAGACATGAACAGCTGTTAATACATTGTTGTGTTCATAGACTCAAAATTAGCTTAAATGATAGCAAATCCAACTTCAAATTGGTTAAACAACGTTCTAAGATTCGTTCTTTATTTGCTGAAAGTGAAAATCCAGCCAACACATGCTATAGAATGGCGAAATTGTACGAATATACGTGGATAGGTGGTTTCAAAAATGGTGTAGGCTCAGTGACCGGCTGGTTAGTTAAGACTCTCATTGGAAAATCTAATATACAGGGTGTACATAAAGTCCTGCACGGTTATAATATTTTCTGAACGATAACAGATAAATAAACAAGATTTGGTACATCAATGCTACACCTAAAAATCTACTTTTTGAAGGAACTATCAGTTTTCTGTAATATCATGGGGACGTCCCGCAAGGAGTCAGAAGGAAATCTTAAATAGGAGCATAGGTCAATATGGACATCATTTTAAAGGGCTTATCTAGCAGAGTTTAATGCCGCAAACCGCACTCAAAAAGATTGATCCAGTACAAAATGGCGGCTGTTCAAAGATTTTACTTGGTTACATTTTATTAGTAGCCATAACCCCAGTAAAGCAAAACTGCAACCAAACGAATACTGCAGCTAACTACTACATTATGCTTGTCAGTTGTACAGAAGTGAATTATGACATTAGTTATCCTCAAGGGTTACAAATTTGGTCCTAATATATTGATAACGGGGAAAACCTGATAACAGTAACAATTAGAAATCTCTTATCTTTGGGTCGCAGTTAGGACTTTCCTATTAGCCAGTCTATTCATAGTAGGCTATTCTAGTTTTCTTGTTTTAGTAGTGCTGTCCATCCATTTTATCAGTGCGCTTTAGTACAAAAGAGTTTGTCGTATTGCTTGTAGTTCTTCAACTACACTATGTCGCTTGACGAACGTGAACGTATAACACTTCTTATGATGGTTGGTTGGGGAAATAACAGACGATCACACGAGGAAGCATGCCATTTATTTAATGACTACTTTCACGAGAGGCAGCCAATTTCTAGAACAACTCTAGGGAGAACTGTTCAACACTTTATGAAAACAGGAAGTGTTTCCGATCGTCATAGGTCGCTGAGATTTCTAATTGTTATTGTTATCAGGTTTTCCCCGTTATCAATATATTAGGACCAAATTTGTAACCCTTGAGGATAACTAATGTCATAATTCACTTCTGTACAACTGACAAGCATAATGTAGTAGTTAGCTGCAGTATTCGTTTGGTTGCAGTTTTGCTTTACTGGGGTTATGGCTACTAATAAAATGTAACAAAGTAAAATCTTTGAACAGCCGCCATTTTGTACTGGATCAATCTTTTTGAGTGCGGTTTGCGGCATTACACTCTGCTAGATAAGCCCTTTAAAATGATGTCCATATTGACCTATGCTCCTATTTAAGATTTCCTTCTGACTCCTTGCGGGACGTCCCCATGATATTACAGAAAACTGATAGTTCCTTCAAAAAGTAGATTTTTAGGTGTAGTATTGATGTACCAAATCTTGTTTATTTATCTGTTATCGTTTAGAAAATATTATACCCGTGCAGGACTTTATGTACACCCTGTATATACAACCGCATGTGTAACTGACTGACTGACTCACTCACGTATACTAATTCTAACCTACTTCCAGATGAGTTAGAGACTTGAAATTTGGTACACAGATAGCTTTCCACGTGTAACCACCAGGAAAATCCCGAAAAGTGAGAATTTTTCATTTTCAACCCCTCAAAAAAATTCCCAAAAAATCGCGCATTCTTCACCCCTGCAGGCATTTTTTGTAAGCCCGATAGCGGGCGAACCGTTGGAGATAGCTCGGATCGGACGGAAAATTCATGGTCAGGAATGAAGTGAACTACAAAAAAGGTCTAATGACTTTTTGCTCTATCTTCCATGGTTAAGCGACAAAACGCTCGAACATTTGAAATTCCAGAGATTTTTTCGATAAAAATAATGTTTCAAGCCCGATAGCGGCCGAACCGTTGGTCGTAGCTCAAATCTGATTGACCTATCAAATTAGCAAATTGCGCGATCTACAGAAAAGGTCCAGTAATCTTTTGCCCTATCTCGATTGGTTTGGCCGAAAAACGTGATTATGTACAATTTTGTTGTAACTTTTACGCGAAACTTTTGTTTTTGGGGTCGATAGCGGCGAAACCATTGGTCGGAGGTCAAAATAAGACAAACGTTTTATTTACGAAATAAGATGACCTACAAAAAAGGTCCAGTGACTTTTTACTATATTTCCCTTAGTTTGACCACAAAACGCGATTAAGTGAAAATATTGGACATTTTCGCCTAAAAATTTACATTCCGGGCTTGATAGCGGCTAAACGGTTGGTCGTAACTCAAAACAAATTTTAAACGGGATTTAGGAAATCACGTGATCTACAGAAAAGGTTCAGTGACTTCGGGAGTTGGCTGAGCGTTAGCTAAGCGTCAATAGTAGATAGGGACAGAGGAATATTTATTATGTTCACAGACACAATACCCTCTAAAAAAGGCCCAAGTGTGTCATTAACCCCCGGTAATATTAACCCCCCCCCCCGGGGATTTCCTGGTATGACCTGATAACCTCCTGTACATTCAACCCCCTGATGTGTTAACCCCCCTGGTAACATTAAACCCCCCCAGGGAATTTCCTGCCATGACCTCATGTCCGAATTTTACCAGTCACCAAATCTCTTAACCCCCCCCCTGGGAAGATCCTGGTATGACCAGATAACCCCCTGGAGACTTATCCCCCGGTAACGTTAACCCCCCCTGGGAATTTGTTCATATGACCAGACAATATCCTGACGAAATTAAACCCCCTCTTGTCTTAACCTCCTTAACATTAATCACCCACCCAGGGAATTTCTCGCCTTGACTAGATAGTCTCCTGGTGATATTAAACCCCCTGTTCGACTTAAAATACTGCCTTGAGGTCGGTTTTTATTATGTTTATACTAAACAATTCAAGATAGCTGACCCGTGCAGACTTTTCTCCCGAGCTCATTTCTGGCTAAACCATAGGTCGTAGATCAAATCTGAGGGCACAATCGAAAGACAAAATTAAATTTCCAACAAGAAAGGTCCAGTCGCTTTTTGTCGTATCTCTAACGGTTTAACCGCAAAATGCCCTCAAAGTCAAAAGTTTTTACGAATCCGGAAAAAAATCTATGAAAAAGGTCAATTTTTAAATCCCTTGTCATTTACTTAATGTCCGGACTTAACCAGTCACCGAATTCCGCTTATCCCCGAATTTGCAAGCGTTTACTTTGGGGGCCTGGGGGCGTAGCCCCCAGCGAGCCGAAGGCGAGTCGAATTGATAACATTACTAACACAGAATAACTCAATTTGGATCTTATGGCTTTTATATTAGTTCAATACGAAACTTGACTATTGAACAATTCTCCCTTACATCAGGTATTAACATTGCAGATGAATACTAGAAGATATTTTAGAATGTTCGGCTCGTTTACGCCCAATCTTATTTCCTATGCGTTGTTTCTATATTAAATAAGGTTTCCAGATGTTTGTCATACACCTTTAGCAATATAACAACTATACATATTACAACAACATTACCGTAATTGTTAAGGCTATTTCTTACCAAAACAATACATATAATAATTTTTTAAAGGTAAATTGGTGTATTAGTGTTTTGTAAATTTACACAAGACTAAAATGAAAAATCTTGAATAAAGTAACCCTAAAACCCTTGATTAGTTAATCACCAAATGCTTGCTCTGGCACATCCATTCAATTAGCAGTTTAAGTACACCAGTAATTCTATTTTATTTGTGAAAACGACTGTATTTGGTTATTTCACAAAATACTATTCGTTTAAATTGTTTACAAATGGTGCGCTGTTACACTTATGCAACATTTTTATCCCGCTTATAGCCCTGTATAGATGACAATCATTACACATAAAGGGTTTTAAAGTCTCAAAACTATTAAAAACAGCTTGTGTGATTATAATCAGTTTTCGTTGTTCTTCGGAATTTTGTGTCGAATTGTTTTACCCATTAGACGCTATAGCTAACATGTTAAAGAAAACTGTGTACTTTCAATTAAAATTTTGTGAAAACAGAGGCAGATGAAACTATCTTTACTGCAAAAAGGGGGTTTCAAAAGGAGAGAGACTTTTAATGTAATAGAGAGTCAAAGAAATCCGCGAGAGCGCGGAAGAGTATGGTCGTAGTAACCAGAGGCTGATCTTTTTGGCGGGTTGACTAACAACTGACTGTGGAGCGCCATCGGAACGATTTAAAGTACGCTGGCGAATTGAACAAAGAACAGCTGTATATCTTAAAATTAACAATAAACAAATTAAACTGTTAATCTTTTTGGAAGCACGATTTTATTTTTATTAATTGAAATATGTTTATCACAATAAGACAAACATCCATGCAGAAATGAAATGTTGTAACAGAAAATCCTTAAGGTAAAGAATGTTTAATTAGACTCAGGTCGGAAGATCAGAACTCGCAGAAAAATGTGAGATGTGTTAGATGTCCGTAGTAAGGTTTTTGTTCATTGAAGAAGTCTCATGAAATTTGGCATTACAATTTAGAGCCTCCGTGAATGTTTAAATGTCCTACTGGACTTTTGTTGGATAAAACTGTATTGCCAAAAACTAATGGTTTGATATACTTATAAAACCACTTAAAATAAACTAATAAAATCCGGCCGTTAGGCAAATTTCCATTCCCAAACCGTAGACAAAGGTTCCAAGCGGTTTTCGAGCCCCGTGATGGAGCCAAGAATGTTGATTTCGGGTGGGTGTACCACATCACAATTAACTTAAATACATAATTTTAATAATCTACTTAATAACTGACATTATGGAGTTTTAGTGTACTTTTTCTATTTTCGCTCCCCGTCTGAAGCTGATGCGTATCTGAAGTCGAACCCGCATTCCGCGCCATGACCCGTGAAACCACGACACACGATCTATCAGACCGGAATCCCACCTGATATCGCAATCGTGTAGAAAACGTGTAGCCCAACATTTAACACATACATATATTGTTGGAGAACTGTACGCCAGAAAGTGCCGTATGTTTAATTATATACAACGCATTATAATTCATTGAAATGCAAAACAGTTCCATTTGAATCAGCTATAAATGAGCCGTTATGAATCAAGAGCCAAACATTTGTCAAAAGTGTGTCTTAATGTTACATTATAAAATTATACAACCGGATTGTGTTTGAGTAACTTTCTCTGTCTTTGTTCATTAATAGCGTTGATTTTACAGCGGAGACTTACAACCACATTGACTCGTCGCACACAAGTATTTCTTTGTTATGAGCGAAATTTATTTCACTTCATTAATTAAAGTTACTATTAAGTAGTTAATTTTTAGATGTAAAATGTGAGCATACACACTAAAGCAATTAAATTCCTTTAGTTTGCTTTTCAATTGAAAAAAAAAACGCATAACAGTTTTAAAACTTAAACCTTACAAAGGTGATGTATTTGGTTTAGTTTAAAATTTGCTTTTGCTTTAGGAAAATGACCAAATAAACAATCTTGAAATTTATATTCATGCCGAAATCAATATCGAATTTTTATTCAACCAAACGTTGACTTTTATAACTTTAATACATGTTTGGGCAAATTTAATATTTAAAATTTGGGTGTTTTATTTTTATGTAAAACTTTAGCAAACAACTGTTAATTGAGACTAAACGAAACACGTATCTGTTTGCTGGATGCAAAACTAGTTCCATTGTGCCATTAAACCCACTAGAAGGATTGACAAATGTTATACTTGTCTAAATTTCCATCAAATGTAATCAATTTCATTCTTTAATATACAAGAAATTGTAACCAAATCATTTTTTTATGATGAAGTACTTTTGATGATGGTACACACCTCGGATCTTTCTGATATTACAATGTATGCTATTATGAATTGTAACATGTGAGTTATAAGGACGTTTACGAATGTAGTTGGTTTTGAGTTTGGGTACTGCAAGATTTCCTCTCTGTCTTGTGTAGTACGATTGAGTCATCGTTTTTCATAAACAGCTGGGGATGGCTCCTGAAACACACGGCACTCGTACCCCATCTGTCCGACCAACGCCATTACACCCTGATGTGCAAATAATGATTTAAAAGATTGTCTACTTTATTTTTGTTGTTGTTGCTCTAAGACACTCTTTTTACAATTCAAACAAGATTTTTATTGCTCGAAAATCCCTAGAAGATAATATCAGAACGAATAGACTGTACTTTAGAATAATGCGCGGCGAGTAGTACATGACGACTGTATACCTCAGCAAGGCGGCTGAGGATAAAGCACATGGACTCTCTTACTAACGTGATCAATATGAAACTCTCAAGAAAAGTTCACATCCATGTGTTAGCCCAGAAACTTGGTTCAATGTAAAAACTGTACTGGATTGCCATTTATTACACCAGTTCACATTGGTCTTTTTATGTGATGCATGTCGTTTAAATTAAAGAAAACAGGTACTTGTATCATTGAGTGATTTCCACTTTGAGCACATTCTCTAAGAACCACCAAGACGCTTCGCGAAAATATAAATCGGCAGAAAAGTAGCGAGGTGTGGAGTGGGATTTTAAAACCACGATAGAGAAATCATCATCAAACATACCGACATGACCGTGATTTATATTGGAAGATAGATCATTAACATAGACAATGAATTGTTTGTAATACTTTGTAGAAGTTCTAGGCGATGATGAACACCTATGTGGGTTAATATTGGATTTGAATAATACGATCTCCCCTCTTTAAAGATTTCAACCACTTGATTTCTATTTGAAAGATAAGAATGGAATAAATTGAATGCCTTACTACGCATGCCAAAACTCAGCAAGGCATCAAGTTTGACCCAGCCAAGTGCCTTGCTGATATCGTGGAAAATGCCAATAGAAGTTAATTTACGACCTAGGGAGGAAAAAAAGTGGAACATAAAATACGATCATGACGTGTGGAAAATTTCATACATGTCATACCTTAACTGTATTACAGACAAGAGTGACAGACCAGTACAGGGTAGGTCTCGAGGTTACTGCTACAGGACCTGATACTGACATTGCCGTATCACCAACACCACTATGCGCTATCGCTCATTATCAGGGTGGATATCTTCTGCTCAAATAAATGTAGTTAAATCATAAAAAACATCCACTTCCAGAGTACTAAAGGGACGACACGCGATGAAAGATGTTGAAGTCTCAAACTACTCGGAATTTATTTTACTTATTTCAGGTAGGATAAATCTTGCAAAATTTCTAACAATTAAGTATTCAAATGCCACATTAAGAAATCATTACCTAATCTAAATGGAGCCCTTAGCACATCCTAGAAAAGAATTACTCTAAATTATTGCATGATTCAAAATTTAGGAGTGTTGTAACGATTCCAGCGTGTCAATGTAATATTTTATATACATATTTATAATATGTTTCAACATATTTCAATTATTATACTATGCTATAACTATGTAAACTATTATAATATGTTAAATAAAAAAGGAACAAGTTCAGTTCCATTTTTAACAAAATCGTATGAAAAATGGTCATGGAAATTATATATTTGTATTCAATAGCCACAGATATTACATTAATGTACTTAAATATGGTTTCAGAAAAGAGGTTTGTTCAATTATTTCCTTTCTCATACAGGTTAAGTGAAAGAGAGGACCTAATGGTCCTAACTTCGCCTGTTTATATACAGAGCTCATCCATTCATTCATTCAGTAGTTAGCGAAGTGATGCTATACAAGTGCTCTCTTGAAGCCAAATCCATGTTCTGGTACTTATCTACGTAAGATCAATAACTAGATAAATGTGAGCACAGAAACTGATAAGATCAATCCGTTTCTATGTTTGTTATACATATGATTGGTTTAGTTTGGTGTTCACACGCACGCGCGTCCGCACACACACACACACACACACACACACACACACACACACACACACACACACACACACACACACACACACACACACCAAGTAAAGTTACATAAAATGTGATAATACAATTCTAAAAATCTGGTTTGGCAAACATAGTAGGAAACAAAGCCATTGTTATTTCAAGACAGTATTGTTACTGAAACAAGATAGATAGAAGTTTCGTGCAGGATTCTACTGGGAATCCTCCACGGAGGAGTGTAAATCCGCTGATCCTTCGTCGATCTCAACACGTAACCGATTAGTGCTCGGCCATCGGAAAGGACGCAACCGTTACTCCACTCGACCGCTCCAATAATTGCCTTACTCGAATCAAGCGTATAGTCTACTGTAATAGTAGTTAGATACTCTCATTCCCAGTAACTCTACTGGAGATCTGGAAGGTCTTTGACACTCAGGTCATTCACCGTATTACATGATAAGTCAAGCACATAGCCTACTGTAATAGTTAGAAACTCTCATTCCCAGTAACTCTACTGGAGATCTGGAAGGTCTTTGAAACTCAGGTCATTCACTGTATTACATGATAAATCAAGCACATAGCCTACTGTAATAGTAGTTAGATACTCTCATTCCCAGTAAATCTACTGGAGATCTGGAAGGTCTTTGAAACTCACGTCATTCACTGTATTACATGATAAATCAAGCACATAGTCTACTGTAATAGTAGTTAGAAACTCTCATTCCCAGTAACTCTACTGGAGATCTGGAAGGTCTTTGAAACTCAGGTCATTCACTGTATTACATGATAAATCAAGCACATAGTCTGCTGTAATAGTAGTTAGATACTCTCATTCCCAGTAACTCTACTGGATATCTGGAAGGTCCTTGACACTCAGGTCATTCACTGTATTACATGATAAATCAAGCACATAGTGTACTGTAATAGTAGTTAGATACGCTCATTCCCAGTAACTCTACTGGAGATCTGGAAGGTCCTTGACACTCAGGTCATTCACATGATAAATCAAGCACATAGTCTGCTGTAATAGTAGTTAGATACTCTCATTCTCAGTAACTCTACTGGAGATCTTGAAGGTCCTTGATACTCAGGTCATTCACTGTATTACATGATAAATCAAGCACATAGTCTGCTGTAATAGTAGTTAGATACTCTCATTCCCAGTAACTCTACTGGATATCTGGAAGGTCCTTGACACTCAGGTCATTCACTGTATTACATGATAAATCAAGCACATAGTGTACTGTAATAGTAGTTAGATACGCTCATTCCCAGTAACTCTACTGGAGATCTGGAAGGTCCTTGACACTCAGGTCATTCACATTATAAATCAAGCACATAGTCTGCTGTAATAGTAGTTAGATACTCTCATTCTCAGTAACTCTACTGGAGATCTGGAAGGTCTTTGACACTCAGGTCATTCACTGTATTACATGATAAATCAAGCACATAGCCTACTGTAATAGTAGTTAGATACTCTCATTCCCAGTAAATCTACTGGAGATCTGGAAGGTCTTTGAAACTCACGTCATTCACTGTATTACATGATAAATCAAGCACATAGTCTACTGTAATAGTAGTTAGAAACTCTCATTCCCAGTAACTCTACTGGAGATCTGGAAGGTCTTTGAAACTCAGGTCATTCACATGATAAATCAAGCACATAGTCTGCTGTAATAGTAGTTAGATACTCTCATTCTCAGTAACTCTACTGGAGATCTTTAAGGTCCTTGATACTCAGGTCATTCACTGTATTACATGATAAATCAAGCACATAGTCTGCTGTAATAGTAGTTAGATACTCTCATTCCCAGTAACTCTACTGGATATCTGGAAGGTCCTTGACACTCAGGTCATTCACTGTATTACATGATAAATCAAGCACATAGTGTACTGTAATAGTAGTTAGATACGCTCATTCCCAGTAACTCTACTGGAGATCTGGAAGGTCCTTGACACTCAGGTCATTCATATGATAAATCAAGCACATAGTCTGCTGTAATAGTAGTTAGATACTCTCATTCTCAGTAACTCTACTGGAGATCTGGAAGGTCCTTGACATTCAGGTCATTCACATGATAAATCAAGCACATAGTCTGCTGTAATAGTAGTTAGATACTCTCATTCTCAGTAACTCTACTGGAGATCTTGAAGGTCCTTACACACAAAAGTAAGTAAGGTCATTCCAATACACAAAAGAGGGCCTAGGGATGATTGTGCCAACTATAGGCCAATATCCATTGTTCCGACGCTGTCAAAGGTCTTGGAACGTCTCATTCATGAACAACTTTCCTCCTTCTTGGAATCAAATAAGTTATTGTCCAAGAATCAGTACGGCTTTAGACCTAACCATAGCACTGTTGAAGCTACTCAGGATTTGATCTTGAATTGTTTTGAAGGACTGGAGAACAACCTGAACGTTCTTTTCAGATCATTTGATATGTCCAAGGCCTTTGACACAGTGTCGCATCATATTTTACTGGATAAGATGTATTTTTATTCTATTGACAACAGTGTAGTGCAGTTCTTAAGATCTTATTTGAACAATCGATGGCAATCCGTATTCCTAAATGGCTCTTACTCAAAACAGTTAAGTGTAAAACAAGGTGTCCCACAAGGGTCCATTTTGGGACCCTTGCTTTTCATACTCTATGTTAATGACCTGCCGTACAACCTAAATGCTCATTCAGTAAAATCATTTCTATTTGCTGACGATTTGGCAGTGTGTGTCCAGGGTAACAGTGCAGAAAATGTGGGTTACATAATCGACGCCAAAACTAAAACCATTCATGACTGGTGTAATGCAAATAAGTTAAGCCTTAATGACAGGAAAACTCAGGACCTTGCTTTCAGCCTTAGCAATCGGGGGGAAGTAACCCACTCAAAATTCTTGGGGTTCACAGTCCAGAGCAATCTTAAATGGCATCAGCAAATTGACAGTCTTGCGAACAAAATTTCAAAAGGCATTTTCATGATCAGAGCACTTAAAGGCAGTGTCTCTGTTGGTGTTCTGCTCTGTGTTTACTATGGCCACATACATAGCTACCTCTCTTATGGAACTTCAATCTGGGCAAACCATGGATATGTACAGAAGCTTTTTGTGCTGCAAAAAAAAGCAATCCGTCTGATTTGTGATGCACACTGGCAGGCCCACTGTAAAGAGCTCTTCATTAGGTTAGGTGTCCTTTCATTGCCTTCTATGTATATATTTAGCACACTCTTGTTTGTTAAGAGGAACTTGGCACTTTTGCCTGGAATGTCTGAGGTCCATAACTATGCAACTAGAAACAAAAATAAACTTATAAGTGAACGATGCAGATACTCTGCAACTCAGAAGAGTTTTCTATACCAAGGCATAAAAATGTTTAATGTTTTGCCGAAAGGTATTAAAGAGCTGCCACTCACTAGATTTAGACAAAAACTAAAGAACTTTCTAGTTGCAACCTGCTTATACGATGTAACAGAATTTTACGAAGTTGTTAACTCTTTAAGTTAGGTTAAGTAACCTTTTAAGTTGACTTTGTTATACATGTGAACATGTTTACAACAAATAAATATTTGATTTGATTTGATTTGATTTGATCTGGAAGGTCCTTGACACTCAGGTCATTCACATGATAAATCAAGCACATAGTCTGCTGTAATAGTAGTTAGATACTCTCATTCTCAGTAACTCTACTGGAGATCTTGAAGGTCCTTGATACTCAGGTCATTGAATGTATTATATGACAGTTTCAAAAATAATGATTTAAGAAAATCTTAATTAACATGATTAGTTATCATGTATACCATTCCAGATGTTTATATATTAACCTGTGGTGTATGATTTCCTTATTTTTAGTGAGATTGTATGTAAATTTGTTTTGTTTGTATATTATGCATACTTCCCTTCGTACAGTGCCAGGACAAGCATAGCCACACTTAATATGTGTTCATCTGGAAAATGGGTCTAAAAAACCCAACGGATAGTTTAACCTAAAGTTTTAAAATACGGGTTATTGTGTCCCCTGATTGGTTTGGCGTAACTCTTAAACTCAATAATTTATGTTAAACAATGATAAAAGGGTATTTAACATTTTTTAACGTAAGCGTACGAGTATGTATTGTGTATGTATTGAGCAACATACTGAATAAATAACAAGAGAATATAGTATGCTAACGTGGATAATATATGATATTTTTTACCAACATACGTGTTAAAGTTGTTTTTTATTTTAGTTGGTTTAACCAGCGATGTAATTCCCCAGTTTCCCCAAGTCATAAGAAAGACTGTTATCTGAGATGACTGGTGAAAAATGGGATGATTAAACCAGTGTCCCCATTTACGGTGAACCGGCAAGTTATCATAAACCAACTGTTCATGTGCCCTAAACTCCTACGCGCGGCGCGACCAAGAAAGATCTCTGTCCTCTGCGGATGCGCGAAATTCCTAAAGAATTGAAGCCGATGGGATCTTTCCCAAAGATATTTATACAATTCTCAGCAGTACCAACTAAAAGTATCAACTCAAAATCGTAAAATTGGAAATGAACTATTTAAACTCCAGGTGATAAATATTTATGCCTAAGCGTCTTACATATTTATACCCTTTGCATACTTCACCCAATTTTTACTGCTTTGTGCAGAAGAAATAAGTTTTGAATCTTCTGTTTTATGTCAGTTTATCTTTGCAGACGAGGAGTTTTGTCAAGACAACTGATTTTAGCTGTGGCTTCATATCTTGAGTACAGGAAAACATCCTTTCCTATAGGATGAATGTTTTACGAATTATTCTATTAGTAAATAGTGCACTTCGGGTACATATTCAAAGTGCTCTATTTTTTTTATAAAGAGATTCCTAATGCATTGGTCCTATGAAAAATGGTGGTAATTTAAGATTAAATATTGATCTTATTACAACAGCCGCCAATTTGTAATGAATAAAGCATTTTGAATTGTGGTTTGGGGCATTATTGTATAATAATAATAATAAATAAACTCAAAATGATGTGCATATAGACCTAGGATTGCATTTAATGTTACCAAGACATCTCCTTACGGGACCCAATATAGGCGTGAGATGATTATTGCATAAAAAGTAGGTAGTTAAATACCCGTACAACACTGTGCAAAGTTTGTAGATTATATCTGATAAGCTTTAAAAAGTATGATTTCAGACATCGGAACTCTGTGTACAGTATTATTACTGGGTTTTATTTATTTTTAATTATTTAGTACCTGGCGATACACACTTTGCATTAAGGGTGGACTACATTACACATGAGTCCTTCCTTCTTTGTGACACTGGATTGTCCGATATCTAACTTTCCCACAGAAAACAGAAACAAGGGTTTTGGTCAACAAAAATATTTTACTCAACCATATGGCGTAGGGAAAATATATAATACCAATATGCCGGAGCCATTAGCTATAAACATGGTGACGGTAGGTCGCTTTACAGGCTCGTAAACTCAACTGTCCTGCAATGATCGTTGCGTTGTGACTAATATGTTGCCAGTTATGAGAACAGGACTTATGGTCTACTAGACGTCGTGTCGCCTCAGTTCACAGCGAAATTCAATTCGTGATGATTCAGTCAACAATGGTAGCCGTAAACTTGTTTTACAGTCTATAAAAAGGAATTATGCGTGGCAAAGGCTTATAAACTTCTACAATGTCACTCCCTTTTCCATCAGCTGTGTTTCTGACGTTCATACAAAAGCTTGACATTTTTACGTTTTTAAGCACTAACAAATAGTTTTATTCCATGGATCCATTTTTAACTATGAATTAATTGAGTGCCCCTATCACGATATATAATATTATATTCCCTCAAATAAATTAACTGAGTCTTTAAAAGTACTGTTTCTATAATGCCGTACTCATTTGGATTGGTACGGTTGTGACATATGTAAATCAACACTTAGTGTGACCTGTAAGTGTACATTTAAAACTTAAAGTTATTACTTTATTTAACACATTTCCTTATTACTTTGGCTGATTAGGTCTTCTTCTGGATATTCGAGAGATAGTTGAGGGAACAGTTGATGGAGCCCTTGGGTCGTTTGAAAGAGTTCAAAAAAATGCGGACAGATGTTATACCTGGGACATTTTTCTGTAAACTTACTATTCTCAAGCGGCTGATAAACTATCAGGAATTGACATCTCCTCCTCAGACGCATGACACCTTCCCTCCGATGGTGTAGCGGCTAAAGTTTTGAACAAAGAGACGAAGTTTTGAACTTACCTCATTTTCCACGTCGTCAGTAAGGAACCCCCTAATGCATGAGGGCCATGGGTTAATATATTGCAAGGTGGGCTAAAATCAACAAACATTTTCCTAAAGCTAAATTAAACAATGTCACGAACTTGTTTCCCTCCAAGTAAAACTAACCCTTCTTCCTTTTATTTGATTACAGGCTACATAATCTTACTGAAGGTACTTACTGATATTTTTTACCACTATTACACGTTAAAAGTATTAATTAACGTGTGAATTGTGATTTTATATATACTCGTAGATGGCCTGGGTAATTTATATTCTCAATTACAGAGATTCTTCTATAATCACGTGAATTTGGCCCGAATACACCGACTTCTTTATTCAGAATTACTGGTCACTCTACTTATAGTTCTCTGGATGATTTCAATGATGGTGTAAGTTTTTTATAACTCTAGTTTTTTAGCTAAACGGTGTCTCTATTATATTACGTTTGTTAATATTATTTAAAAATGGCATTGTCCATTATACTTATTCAGATACTCACCGTCTGTGAGAATAGTGCATAAAAGTAGAATTACAGAAACTCAACATTCTCCGTCACCGTCAGTTTTAATGGCGCATAAATATAAAATTGAAGAAAATGAACCTTCGCCCTTTCTAGTTATTCACATTAATGTAGGGTTTGCCTGCTATAATGAGTACATATTATTGCTGATGTTTAATGTCATATTATAAGATATGCAAGATATATTTCACGAATAACTTTTGTTGTTTTTAATAATAAATGTTATCTTTTCCTGAATACTTCGGAATTTTATTGTGGATCAAAATTACCCATAATTCATTATTAAAATTATTAGATTTAAATTCTTTAAAATTGTAAAAAAGTGCTACAGTTTTAAGTAATGTACCGCAATTAGTCTTCTAATTTATATTTAAAGTCTACTTCCCACTAATATTATAAATGCGAAAGTTTGAATGTTTGGATATTTGGATGTTTGGATGTTTGTATGTTTAGATGTTTGGAGGTTTGTCCTCGAATCACGCTGAAACTGCTATACGGATTGTGCCGAAATTTGGAACAGGTATAGCTTTTGTTCTGAATTAACACTTAGAGTGCTTTTTAC
The DNA here is from genome assembly GCF_021130785.1 of Homalodisca vitripennis. Taxonomy (NCBI): domain Eukaryota; kingdom Metazoa; phylum Arthropoda; class Insecta; order Hemiptera; family Cicadellidae; genus Homalodisca; species Homalodisca vitripennis. The sequence goes on from NC_060215.1 coordinate 92,223,315, forward strand.
TACCCATAACACATTCATTTCACCAAATAAAGTCGAATTCAAATTGAAAAATTAGTTTGTTTACATTCGAATGTTATGATATTGCAGTGTTTTACATTGGATACGGCAGATTGCGCTACGACACGTAATATAAATTGAACTGATACTTAACAGCTGTTAACACTTTCAGCTGAAGTTCATCAAAGAGGCAGAAACATGTGTTTACATTTAAATTTTAGTAAATATAGAATTATTGTAAAGTGCTTAATCAGTGTAATGCAGATTGCAAATACGAAATTATTTAATTTTAAATTTAGATTGCGCCAATGATCAATAATCCATCTAATACAATAGAAATGCTATTTATACGCTGTTATAACAATTACCTTATTGTATAAAGCTGTGAATGTTTGCACATAACGTAATCTAATCTGGTTAGTTCCTTTAACATTGTGTATGGCCTTTTTACTGTAGTTATTGAAAAGCAAATGGAGATAACATTGCTCTAATACTTGAAGCATATACCCCTAATATATATTTAGTGATCGGTAAAAATATCAAAATCACTTAATCATAAAAATTTAACCAAAGTTAGATTCCGAAACCAACATATGAGACCATTGTTTTGGTTAGTGCAACAGCATAAATCAATTGTGGAACTGTAAATAGATTAGACCGGGGGTGAATTTAAACGACCAGAGCAGACCCATATTGACCGCAGCAACTTTTTAGTTGTACGATACACTTTCGTCATTGGGATAAAAAGGCTAACCCTTCTTGTTACTGAAGCCATCGAAGAATTTCAATAAACTATCATGGAATGTAAGAGGGAAATACTAATCTTATAAAAACGGTTTCACTTTACGATTTCAGGATCCCAAATCTCTGTTCTTTAAACTTAAATCTAAATTGGATCAGGAGATTAGAATAGCTTTGAGTGACTATCGATTATCTCTAGACTGTTCATTATGTCATAGAAAAAGAATACATAGATATATTGTCCAGTTTTTTCAACAGAAAATTGCGTGCGAAACCGCGGGTAACTGCTAGTATGTTAATAAAAATAATCAAGTAGTTTCGGAATGTGTGACAACTAAAGGCAGTGAAAACATCTATCACTATATTATTCCACAATTTCGAAGTATGATCACTTTTATCTATCGTGTTATTAACCGTATATAATCTTATGGAATATTAAGGTTTCTTGGCTAATTAAAAATATTAAAAAATCAAATATACATATATATATATATATATATATATATATATATTTATGTATATTTATATTGTCTTATAATGATTATTGTTATTTATATTCCTTATAGTATTGGTTGTATACGCTGCCTCTTTTTTACTGGGATACCTCTCACGCACGATGGACTATTTAATGTTGTTGCCTGCTGCTATCCGTGTAATATATACTTATTATATAATTTTATTTTCTTCAAACATTGAATGTAAATTGTAATGTAATTGCATGTAATGGTTTTCAGTTCAATAAATAAACAATGATCACAGTAGTTTAGATTTAATGAAACTTGTTTTTATACTAATTCAATGTTTATTTCCAAATTCTATTTATTAATGAATAGATCTCCGAGCTTAAACCATTTCTAAATCCATACTTCACTTGAAATGTACTATTCACAACCTGTTAGTCTTCTTGTATTTTCTATTGCATAGAAGTAAACTTTTTAAATTTTTGTAATGTTTATTTTAATAAATATTTTAAATTCCCTTAGTTCCAAAAGGAACTTTTGGAGGGATAATTTATTGAAATTCGAAGGAAAATGAAAAGTACATCACTTTAGCCAGACAGTCAGACTGACATCAACATCAGTCAGACTGTGTAATTCTTACACGACCAGTCCTTTATCAGTACTATTTGTTTATTTGTTTTGTTTTTATTTGTTTTGTTTTAATTTGTTTTGTATACCGTAGCTTAGAAAATATACTTAGTGGATGCTTTAAAAATGGAGTGACCTCAATTATATAAGAATAACTGTACTCTGTTTTAGCTTTAAATTTATTTGCTAAAAACAAAGTAATGTGTAATCATGATTCTCAAGAGTATACTCAAATTGTTTTCTTTTTCTATGATAAACTGAACATCTTCATTCGCAAACAAACAAGTGAAAGATGGAAGTGGAGTTTTATGTTAAGCTTATACATCATCAATATATAAAATTAAATATGTAGGAAAGAGAAGGTTTTATTAATTTTATTTGTTTCTTTTCAGGGTAGAAGTAAAAAACGGGAAAGGGGTAGTAATAGATACAAGAAATTATTGACAAGAAGGGTACTGGAACTACCTATATTGATATCTTTTAAGAAGCGGTTGTATTGGTGGCTATCTTGAACTCAACCCCAAAGGACAACGTTAGACCACACATTTTACGTCCTTATTTGTGGTCTATACGACTAATTTTAAATATATACTGACTGTACATTGAAACCGGTTTAATGTTCTAAATATTTTTAACTATTCAATAGTTTATACGGTTTTATACATTATTGTTAAAACTCAAAACGTATGCACATTACAATAAAAATAAATTTTATATAAGTATTATTTATTTTTAAAGTTAGACGTGAAACATACATCAAAATTAGGGCGTAAAAGTATTTGATATTCAACATTATTCTTATGGGATAAAACTCAAAGGCGATTCACTACAGTAAAATCTTAATTCAGCCAACTCTTTCACACGTAAAATGGAAGTACGGACAACCTGAAAATTAGACTCATGCACTCTGGAAGCCATCTTGTTCTATTTATGAAAAAATCATATACCTGCCTAGGAGTACCTTTTTATGATAATCTCTAAGCAGTCAAGACATAAGATAACGAAGGGTTTGCGCACTGAGACAACCAATCGTGCACGACACGAAGATGTTGGTTGTACTGCTAAGATAAGATAGATCCAACCACAACAACTTGATATATGTGTGTGTGTGTGTGTGTGTGTGTGTGTGTGTGTGTGTGTGTGTGTGTGTGTGTGTGTGTGTGTGTGTGTGTGTGTGTGTGTGTGTGTGTGTGTGTGTGTGCGCGCGTGCGTGCTTGGTAACTTTCACAGCGTACAATCCGCTCAATATAAGATCGCCACTACTCCACAGAATGTGAATGACATAAAATGTCGTATCTTTTACAGATCATATCGGTGTCTTCTACAACGTCCTTCATCTTCAGTAACTGCACAGCACCCTGATTATGAATCCTAAGAAGGATTCATAATAAAAGACAGTACGCAGACCTAACGAAGACAACGTTGTAACCAGCGTCATTTGATGCAACCTCTTTATTGTAACTAGCATGAAACAAAGACGCAACCACTATGTCGTAACAGCTTGATGACGTTTTATGCGATTTAAATGAGTTACTTCAGCACCAGTCTCTGTCAAATGGTATGACATTTAGAGGTACTGTACTAAAGGATTCGGAAGTAGTGTTCAAACTAATACATCAGAAGACTCACATCACACAATCCAACTCAAATTGCGTGTCAGATTGTCCTGATTCAGAGTAAATTTTAACTTTTATGAAGGACTTTCCTAAAACATTTCTGTACTAATGATTTTAAACATAGTCTTAAATTTATTTATCCATATACTGTAGATATGTCATTTTGACTGCAATGATCAATTTTCATCAGACACTTACATTACATATTTCTTAATTTTTGTCGCTTAATTTAAGATAAGATTGTGTGTCTAGATGATTTTATAATAAGACGTATGTACGACTGTTTCTATTGTTAATTAATTTATAGTATTGAGGTAGTTGGTTGAATCAAACATACGAGTTATAGGTCAATCACAATACTAGAAAAGCTACATTAAATTATGAATAATATACATAGTAAACTCACAATTAATATGAGTATTCACTTGTGCATATTAAACAAAGGTTAAATTATTTATTCAAACATTCAGTTACGACTAACTTGAAATCATGTAAGTATTGATTTAACTTCCCAAAGTTCTTTTTACTTTTTATATTCCCCAAGCAAACTTTTCCTGCTATCAAAACTTATTTTAACAAAGAACTGCCAGAAAGAACATACGATTTTATAACATACAATTATTTGTAAAATTTATTGATAAGCAATAATCATATTGGGTTAATAATTTTATGTTAATAATCAATAAACATAAAAAACTCGTTACGTTTTAGGATTATGAGTGTAAAATATTAATGCAAATAAAAAATTGTTAATGGTTTTAATTGAATTATTATTTGTGCTAGCATTGTAAACTTGGAGTTTGATTAGGTATTTCAACTAGTTTGAGGGCTACAAACATTTAGATTACATTGAAAAAATGAATGAAAATGTATGAGTCCAGACACTGGAAAAAATTATCACCAAATCATTTATAAATGAATGGAAATAGATCGTTGACTAACGCACAGTCAGAGACCAGCACGGCAGGAGTGAACGGGGTGCCAATCGCTCGTGATTGATCGCCTACTCCGACCCACCATCCCACTCGTAAATGAGAATTAAATAATACGGTTTCGTTGTGAGAGAAGCCATTTGTGAACCGATAATCACTGAAAGGCGATCACCATCGTGAGTTCACTTCAGGCATGCAACAGGATGACATATTGCTGCCACTCGTCCTATCGACATTAACAAGTACAAGTTTGATACTTACTGAAAGGCAATCACCATCGTGAGATCACTTCGGGCATGCATCAGGATGACATATTGCTGCCACTCGTCCTATCGACATTAACAAGTACAAGTTCGATACTTACTGAAAGGCAATCAGCATCGTGAGTTCACTTCAGGCATGCATCAGGATGACATATTGCTGCCACTCGTCCTATCGACATTAACAAGTACAAGTTCGATACTTACTGAAAGGCAATCAGCATCGTGAGTTCACTTCAGGCATGCATCAGGATGACATATTGCTGCCGCCCGTCCTATCGACATTAACAAGTACAAGTTTGATACTTACTGAAAGGCAATCACCATCGTGAGATCACTTCGGGCATGCATCAGGATGACATATTGCTGCCACTCGTCCTATCGACATTAACAAGTACAAGTTCGATACTTACTGAAAGGCAATCAGCATCGTGAGTTCACTTCAGGCATGCATCAGGATGACATATTGCTGCCGCCCGTCCTATCGACATTAACAAGTACAAGTTTGATACTTACTGAAAGGCAATCACCATCGTGAGATCACTTCGGGCATGCATCAGGATGACATATTGCTGCCACTCGTCCTATCGACATTAACAAGTACAAGTTCGATACTTACTGAAAGGCAATCAGCATCGTGAGTTCACTTCAGGCATGCATCAGGATGACATATTGCTGCCGCCCGTCCTATCGACATTAACAAGTACAAGTTTGATACTTACTGAAAGGCAATCACCATCGTGAGTTCACTTCGGGCATGCATCAGGATGACATATTGCTGTATATTGCTATATGACAGGATCACCATCGTGAGTTGCCTTCTCTAGGCCCCGAAAAAGTCAGAATTAGTAATTGATTTATGATGAGGATGCCATATTATATATATATATATGTGTGTGTGTGTATGTATGTATGTATGTATATATGTGTCGTCAAAATTACGTCATTAGCGAGGGGGTGCTTTGTTTAGGGGGTGCTAATTCAGGCGCACCTAATAAACTACTCTGGGTCGATTCATCGAGACAATGTTTAAGATTGGACTACTTGTGTCCTGTAAAACTGATAGGCCGGATTTCAACAAAATTTAAATTACTTGAAGAATGTAGAATCTTGGAGCATTGGAAAAAACGGTTTATTGTAGTATCACTAGATAAAGAAATAAAACATTTTACAATATATAATTGTTTATTTTGTGCAAGGCCTTTCTGAATCAAAGATTCCATCATACTTGAAGAATGTTTCACAGTTAGTTGCAGTGAGTTAATTATTCCAAGGAGAGAACAATTACTGCCGTGTGGACCTGAAATCAGTGTCGTGAATACCTTATATAGCGCCCGTGAGGATGCAAATAATGATCCCCTTGTACAAATCGATAGGACTTACCCTAAACCAGTTCGAGGAAGTCACTAATCCGAGTAAACTTCAGCAAATACTTTCATTGCGTTCTGCCAGGCCCATCGATATTCCGTTGTACGTGTGTTTATAGTCGTAAGGCTATGTGTGCTTCCAATATCCTATCGATGTGCTTCCAATATCCCTTAGTACTTTGTACAAATAAGGCAATGATTCTATCGCAAGCTTATACAATTTTTATTTCTAAGTAATTAAAGAAATATTTCGTGTATGAACACTTAGCTATTCAACTTGCAATTTTTGTCATTGAAAACATACTGATTGATGAACTTGAAATTTTTGAAGTAGGGCTAACGAGTATAGGTTCCTTCAAGGCTTTAAGTCACCATAGCTAGGGTCTGTTTGACTCTACTTGAATTATACACTTTAAATTGTCTAACAACTACCACCAACTTACCCTTCCCCTTATAATCAGATACATTAAGGACGGAGTTGACTTGTAATATTGTAGTTTTCATCCCAATTTTGGCGTTTATAAGGATTGTGTTTCCCTGGAAAAGATAGATGTTGAGTCATTTAACCTCCATCCTGCGTCGATACTGAACTTCTAGAACTGCTAAAAGTGTTTCTTAATTAATTACTAAAAATACTGACGAATCAAGGTCACGGCTGAGTATTTAAGTAATAAACACCAAAAGATATCAGAGCCAGACGGATTGTAAAATAGTCATCCCCATATCTTTGCGTAACATACAATATATATATACTTCCTTTAACTCTTTTAGAAGTAAACTATTTCATCGCCGATTTTAACTAGGAAACTGACTACCCCGAAGTACGGGACATCCTCGCTCGAAGGGAGGGCCCCAAGACCGAAGTTACAGCCCTGTTGCGAGGCCAGCGAGGTTGGCGAGGCTGGCGAGGCTGGAGATCGATCCAAGATAGGTACACGAGTAAATAATATGTCGGTATTAATGCGTGTGTGCAGGAATGCGCGGGCAGTTACTCCGCTATCAGCCACCATTAGGAGAATGAAACTCTTGATCTGAGCTGAGCTCTATCATCAAGGCCGAATAATAAGCAAATACCGGATAAGTCCGTCGGTGTGTGAAATACCCGTTGTTGGATAGCCCCACACGGGGCGAGACACTCGTGGGAACTGGGAACTAGTAGTGCTGCTACACTCCTGGGACCCGGATGGCACTTAACTCCTCCTCCTGTCCTATCGATAGATGGGATCACTAATTGGTGCATGTGTGCATGTGTGGTAATATGGTGCAAGCGGTAAAAGGCGTTTTAAGCTGTTTTAATAACGTGTTGAAATATATATCGGGATCGATTCAAACAAAAATAATTATCTGCCATAAACTGTAATGGCGATGATGTTTTTGTTGTAAAACTGAAACCGCAAAAGGACGCGAGTCGCCATTAAGAACTCACAATGAAAGCATATTTATAAAAAAATTAATCCAATTATGCCATCCAAACAGCGTAAATTAGAAGGTTTTAATTTTAATTTTCTGGGCGGAGAACACAATAATTTTAGGTTTTATCAACATTCGAATTCTACAGTTTGTGTGCAAGTATTAACTAGCCAACAATAATTTACTAGTAGGTCTCATACGTGTAGATAACATTTCAGAGATTTAATTTTTGTTAAACAAGTACACCGATATTTGGGTTTGGAATCAGATTGAAAGCATAATTTTTACATACAAGTTAAAACACCATTTAAATAAGCAAAAATTTTGAAAAAAGACGTTGAGTTTTCATGAAACTCAACTATACAAATTTTTAGCGTAAATAAAATAACCTATGTTACGAATTTGAAATCCCCAGGTAGAAATGAGATTCCCTATTTTGTTGAAAAGGAACTCAGCAAGCCACTTTCACATTTTATTGAACACGTTTCAATGAAAATAAGTATGTTTTAAAACGGGATATTCAAATACTTGTATATTATATTTAAATACATATTCAAGAATGCTTATACTTATTCAAAATTCAATGGAAAACTATCATCCAATCTTTTAGTCTCGCTGCGGCTTCAAACATTTTTGAAAACGAATATGGTATAGAAAATTAGATCATTTAGGAAAAAAAAATATGAATGACTGTCACTTTGAATTCAGAAACTGCTTTCGTTCAGCAGAGGCATTATTTGACACTATTATCAACTTTGCATTCATATTTGCATATTATACCTTCGAGAAGAATGCAAAAAGTTCATTCAGAATAAAAAAAAAACTTATTCTAACTTAGAAGCCGTTATGGGACGTGGTTTTCAATTACCAGGTGTTTACAAGATACAACAAAACTTCCAATAAGTTTACACCAAATGCAGTGGATTTACAGTAGGCTAATGTCATGCAAATCTAAGGAACGTAAGAGTTATATTCAAGAAATCATTAAGGCGCCCATTTGCCAGCCAAGTATTAAGCCATACTACTTTATCAATATAAATGCCTCTTCGTAAGACTGGAAAGACACAGTAATAAAAAGATGAAAGAAGTATAAAGATGTATATAAGATATAATTAGCCTGAATGCGGTTTAACATTTGTTAATTGTCAACCATTTCATTTTATAGAAATAAAACGGCCTAAGAAACTAACATTATGACTCATGTAACGGACGGTCTGTGAGGAATGGAGTAATGTCGTAAGTATACGTATAAGTCAAGTTGTATAAATGACAATAACAAAAGAACATGTATATGGGGAACATAACATTCGGACAACCCTTGAAAATACGATATATTACTAAATGAGTCTCACGATTTTAAGCACAATGTGTACTTGTAAATTACCTCAGCATGTGCATTCAGGATAAACACTCGTTTAACTATAAATTGATACAACCAGTCATTTAAAGTCCTCATTTTTTAGGATACTACAATATTTATATTTTTCATAAATATTTGTAACCATTATAAGGTAATGTTAATGGATAATGCACACAGCTATAGTATATACGCTTCAAGATTGCTGATTGTGTATACTTCCCCCACATCGTTGCTACATTCATGAATGGTTGCCTAACGACATAAAATAATATCTTAAACCCTGTGTTGAATTGTTTACTTTCATTTTAATAAGGCGAACTAATAAACAAGTCTTATAAAACACGCACAGATCTAAAACTCAATTAGAAAACATAAGTATTTAAATCTTTGAACATGTGTACTTGCTGTGGATTCACAACAAAATTAGTATTTCTTTCTTAATCATTTCATTAATAATGACTTTGACTCGCACGTAAGTGGTTTGATTTGTACAAGTGGTTACTCTTCAAGAATAACGTTTTTCGAGAATGTTGTAAATACTTGTAGATAGTCATGCACGTCGTAACTGAATTGTAACACTTTTAATACTTAGAAATTTCACCCAGAAACCATAAATATTTTAATAAAAACCAAAGTTTTCTCTAATATGTTGATTATGTACTATCAGCACCCTTCAAATAAGTCTGATTTCCAGTTATTATCATTTTACCAGTTTGTTTCCACTCTTGGTGATGGTAATGTAACAAAAGGCAGGATAATTTAAAACCCAAGTGTCACAATGGATTCAGATTTCAAGACGATCACTATTCCTGTCTCATCATATTAGTGCGACATCATTACTAGGGCAGAAGTCCACTTGCTTGTAGTTCATAAAAGGGAAATATAAGATATGGTGACCTCGATGGAACGATGGAACTGTGTCAAGTTTAAGTTATCAATATGTTTGAAAAGAGCCTGATTTTATCCCAGGAATAAAAACAACATCTACGTTAAAAGTAACTCATCAACATACGACACTAGCCCCATATGAAGAACACTGAAAATGAACACTACACTCCGAAATCTGTTTTGATTGCTACACTGGGTCGAATTTTCTATTACATTCCTCGGCGGTGAGGAAAAATATTTGAACGTCCGGCCAATCCTCAGAGGTCGGAAGGTCATGAGGGCGGTCGGGCCCCGCGCTGGCATGTATGTACTCCCGCCCGTACGAGTCGATTCAATTTTGTTGGTAGGACAAACTAGTTTTTAATAATACCTACAACATCATGTAAACAATAATAATTTGGCATATTTGATCCTATCTCGTATCTACAAGAAGAAACTGACCTATAATTCTCAGATAGTTAAAAGTAATATCATGGTTTTTTATTTATTTAAAAGTTATCGTATTTTTATTTTTAAGAAACAGACCACTTCAGCGATATATCAAGGATTAAAGTTGCTTTAATCATACATACATAATTTAATTTATACATTCGCGTCGATCAGTAATTAGGTGGATGTCAAACCTACCAATACATTAATCTATTTGGCATCCAGGCACTGATTATACAGAATATGTACAAACTTCTTTAGAGCTATATACACACAACACGTGTTACTGTTTATATGGGTGTTGATGGAGTGACAAAATCTCGAGTTTTACCGCATAAAAAATGTTAATTTTAAACACTTTTACGCCTTGTTTGTGGTAGAAGTATATCTAATTTTATTAGTAAGCTTCTAAACACTTTATCATTCTTCTAGTAAAGTATACATACTTTTTGCATATTCAAACGAAGAATAATAAAGAAATGTGTAGTTTCTTTTTGATTAAAAAAAATACAAATATCGGAAAAAACTTAAAACCTGGATGTTTACCTCTTGAACAATTTCTACTTAAATGTCCTGCACTCTATTGTTCTTTTGTACTTACATTAATTTTAAGCGAAAATGCAAGGTTTTCAGTAATATGTTATTACGAACTTGTTTGTAATACTACACTTGTTTTCTTTAAGGTATTCTGGTTAGGCATTACATTGAAGATGAATTACTAGTAAAACAAAAAACAAAAAGTATAAATTTATATTTTTGTTTGGTGCAAACTAACAAGAGAAACACACATGTTTCTACGTCACACATAAATAACTTTGAAATAACTTGAAATGTTATGTATTTGGTAAAGGGGTTTTAATATATTTTTGGTATACATCATGTATTGCTATTGTAAATATACTGTTACATCAAGTTTTACTTATGTTTATAACGCACACATACACAATTTTTAAAAATAGATACCTTCGTCATTATTGTAAATTTTCCTATCTTAACACTTCTTAAAATCCCATAAACACTGTTGTAAATATTTTTTTTTAAATATAAAAGGCAAATTACAAGGGATAATATATTGATTTTTACTAAAACCTACACAGACTTAACCTGCCATATATAAAAGTAGAGATTACTAGTAGTATACAAATTTAAAGTTATTACAAATGATCTCAACTTATCAAAAAGAAATAAAACACTAACACTTATTAGTAATAAAAAACACAAACTGCATTCTCGATCAGGCCCGGCGACAGGATTCTCGGGCCCCTATGCAATCATTGAAGACCGGGGCCCCCCCCCCCCCCAAAGATTCAACAGGCAACCAACCTAATTACATTAAAATTCACCCCCCCCCCCCAACGTTAGAACAAAATTCCCATATTGTTATATTAACATAGCAAGCATTATTTTATTCCAAAACTTACTACTCCATTACTTGATTTACTTATTTGTTAAATGATTCACTTCTTCAAAATTATGCCAAATCCGTGATTTTTCCTGTATTTACTTCAATTTAAGTTATATAAATAAATGTTGCTAAACAAAATGGAAAGAATTGAGGTTTATAATTATGTAGTGATTATTTTTTTACTATTAAATCAATACAAAACAAAACTCACTGAACTTAATTAAAATCAAAAACACCATCCTTAAAAAAATATACACTTAATGAACTAAATGGACAAAACATAATTAACAAAGAATAAAATCATTAAAAATTAAAGTTCAACTCGTGTCGCTCTCCTTTTTAGTAGAAAACAAAACTTAATGATAGGTTCCTGGAAAACCTAATGAAACAAAAACTAAATATCATTGAACAATCACTTAACGAACAAAACTAAAAAAAAATTAAATGAACAAAACCCTAATGAACATTGTACAAAACATAAATTGAAAATTAATAAAGAAACATTGGGCTATGTTACTCACTAACATTAAACATGACTAAAACACAACTCGTCGGGCCTTCTTCCCAGCAAAGTCTTCTATAATGTCGTCATATTTCAAACTACGTGCCAAATCTGACTCCATGGCTAGAATACTCAGGTCATTCATGCGGTCTTGCGTCATCGTAGAACGATTTTGCACTTTTAATTCTTTTCATCAAACTGAAGCTCCTCTCCCCTTGGCTGACAGATACAGGTATGCAACAGAACAACCGGATCGCTGTAGTGATATTTGGAAATAAACTATCTAGTTTGTTCTTCCTTAGAGCGTTTATTAGACTTAATGGTTGAAGAGTTTGTTCCCCCAAGTTAGTGCGATGAATCGATTTTCAAATGTTTAAATTCATTTAAAATTTCCATCTCAATATCCTCTTTGTATGTTTGACACAGACTCAAACATTGCTGCTCAATAAAACTGTCGTCTTCCTCAATATATTTCCAAAGACATTGGAAAAGGTTGCTGATTTTTCCAGCAAACTCGAATCTCTGAGACAGTCCCCCTAAGGACTGAGTCTAAGATCTTGAAGAAGACATCAATCCTAAAACGTTTCCTCTTCGTTTTTTAATTGATGTTCCGTGCCGTCCCTTGTTTCGTCATGAAAAAATCTTTCTTTTCTTTAATCTTTTTTCCTTAAAAATCAGTTTCGCAATCTACACTCTCAGCCATGTTGCCTGCCACTAGCTTGGCCTCAGTGTAGAGATTGCTCCATCTGTCTCTCAGTACTTTTAGTTCCTCTATTAAATCATTCAGATTTTTTGTTTCAACGTCTAGAGTTGTTGATCGGGCTTGTAATACTTTATTTTTGTTGTCTATTGCAACAAGCACCTTTAGCCATATTGTCGACATCATGATACATTCGAACGATTGTAGATATTTCAATAGCCCTTTCAGATCTGTCTTGCATTCTGCAGATAGATTCAGTTCTTTACAATCATTGAGGGCATTGATGATGAGAGGCAAATGCTTTACGAGAAGGGCGCACACTATCTACTCGGGCTGACCATCTCGTTTGAGAAATACTGTGCAGAGAAGAGCCTATTCTGTTTTCTAAGTACTCCCATCTTTGAGGGCTTCTAGAAAAGAAGTTATACGTCTTTTGCAGCATGCCAAAAAAAATGTTGTAGCTTCCTCGCAGCATTCAGCAGCATTAACCCCACACAGGTTGAGGCTATGTGCGGCACAGTTATTATAAAAAGCCAAATTTGTTGGTCTCCATTATGATGGCTTGGGCACCTTTGTATATTCCAGCCATATTGGATCCATTGTCGTACCCCTGGCCTCTGCATTCCTTCAACGGAATTGAGTGTTTGTTGAGCTCGCTAATAATCAACTTAGCCACAATCCCATTCCAGTTTTTTTGTTACAGTCAACAAAATTTAAAAAATCGTTCGCAAATTTTTAAATTCTGATTCACAATCTAAGAGATATCTCAAGATCAACGTTGTTTGCTCAGTATGTGAGGCATCGGGGGTAGAGTCAGCAATAATAGCATAAATATTTTGATTTCTTCCTTTCTTCCAATACCTTCTGTCGAAACTCTTTCCCCACAAACTTGAATGAATTCATTTTGAGAGTCTTTAGACAGATAATGAGCTTGAACACGTTTTCCCCTCTTCTTGGGCCTTTTTTACTTTTGCAATATGTTCTCTTAGTAAAGGGTCATATTCCGCTAACAGCTCTATCAGACCCAGAAAGTTTCCATTGTTGGGATCCCCAATTTTTTCAGAGGTCCCTCTGAGAGCTAATCCTCGCTCTCCAAGGAACATGACCACGGAGAGCAATCTTTGAAATATATCCCTCCAATATTTGGTTCTTGAAGCCAGTTCTGAGTCGAGTTGAGAATGTATGTCTGATCCATCACTTAGCCTCCTTTCTAACTCTCTCCATTGGATGTAGCAATTTTTGTGGGAAGCGCTGGTTTCATGCAAAGGTAGCTTGTTGTAAAGCTTCCGCCATCCATATTCCTTTTTTCCATCCATCGTTTACTCTTAACAAAACTGACTTATTTGAATCGTGTTTTTCACCCCCACTATTATTATTGAAAAGTCTACATGGAAAACAAAATAAGGACTCAGCAGTCTCACTCCATACAAGCCAATCTCTTCTGACGCTCTCTCCGTTCGGCCTTTTTGAAAAAAGAACCGTTTTTTGGAAAACGCTCTTTTTCCATCACATGGCAGATCTGACGGCATCAAAGATGGACCCATTTTCACTAAAGTCTCAATCACACTGTCAGTCACCACCTTGTTTTTCAGAAGTCCCAAATCTGAACTGGTAATTATAGTTCCTAACCCCGAATCTACATTAGCATTTAGAATGTCACGATTGTGATCTTCCAAAACAATATCATCTTTAGGATCAGGTTCTGAGGTTTAAAGCTATCTACCATTGTTTCTCCTTCATCAGCATTAGGCCTACAGCTTTCAAGATCTTCGCTGTCTTCAGTATTAGGGTGTTTCATGAAAACTGTGAGAAACTTCGCAAAGTTTCTCCCTGGCGGCGCCAGGGTCGTTAGGGCCGCTGTTAGAACTAGTTGTAGCTACGTCTACTTTGATTCCAACGTCAAATAATGTCCTGGATCCTTTATTTGAACTTTCAATTTTCTTTTGCCTTTCTTTACGTTTTTGAGCACCAGATTTATGTTTGTAAGTGTCCATTTTGAGATATAACGGTGTTTTTTTATGCGAAATGATGATAAAATACTGTGAATGGACCTAAAAATAAATATCTTGGATTAGTCAAGAATAATAAATTGATGTGGGCAGATCATAAAAATAATATTTTGAAATAGAATTTTAGAACCTAAATATCAAAATACAAATTTAAAAATGTATCAAATTGATCATAAACACTATTAGACAATTAAAAATTAGTATTGATTACTAGGCCTAAACCGAGCAGTTGCTAAAATAAATACGGAATGTAAATTATCAAACGCTGCGTTTAAAGTAGTAATGTATCTCAAACTGGGCTAAACTAATCAAAAACCGACAGGTGCAATCACAGGACACGTGAGGGGATGTGATGAGTCATTGAGCTATTTTCGGATAACTGTATCGCTTGCTGCGCTCTCACTCAGATTTCCAAGGTCAAGTTTTTTAAGACGTTCACCCAGCGATCTCTATTGTTTACCTGTCTTGCCAACATATTGGGGTTTTACTTCCTGTTTCTCTCTCTGTTTATCCTGTCCTCACTCCCCATTCCCTCTCGTAAACTGCGCAACTAGTGATGCGATGCGTCGCCTCAAGTTGGTTGTCATAACAACCAATATATCAGCCAACGAGCCAACCACGAAACAATACCAAACTATGTCGTCATTGAATAATATTTTCTACGTGCTAACGTGCATACTGCATACAAGCATGTGAACAACCACAAAAGAGTGAGCGATGAGCCGTCGTTCTCTCTGATTTAATAGGATAAACTTGATTAATTGAAACTTAAAACGACGTTCAGTAGCAGTAGCAAACCGAATTTATGTGTTGTTTTTTTTAATTTTTAACCATCCTACTCCTCATATGTTTTAGTTTAGATTTAGATACACGAGTAACGTCAGTAACATTTATAATTTCACGTCTTATTACATAGGTACGTTTTATAAGACGATTACAACGTCTCAAATTTTGCAGCCCAGTAATAATTAAGTTTATTTGTATTTTTTGCTGTTATGGAACCTTGTTGATCGTCTTAAAGGTTAACCAGCCCTTGGATAATCGGGAGTTAACTGTAGCCTAATTTTATTTTATGAAACTGATTACTGTATAATTCAAATTTATAATGAGGGGTAAAAATCATGGCTCCACATGGGTTGGGCTGGTGGACCCCTGGTCCCAGGCCTGGGCCCCTGGGGGCCCGGCTCTGTCCCTAATTTTATATATTTTTACAATTTTTATTTTATTATGTTTAATATTATAATCATCAGTTAAAATAAAAATCTGCGTTACATTAAAATTAAAAATCTCATGTTTTAATTATGCCCTACAGCATGACAAGTGAACAGAAGGAGCGGCCCTGAGCCTGATCCTGGTAACAGGGCCCGCAATCAAATGTGGGATCCATGGTAAAATTTTATTCAGTTTTTTAATTTTTTCGGAAATTTGGAACTTATTTTCTAAAATTAAATGATAAAAATATTTACTAACTCACCTGTATGTTTCTTTAATTCACGGTTTAAATCAATCTCAATCTCCTTACAACAACAACAACAACAACAAACCTAATTAAGCACGACAACAAACTAAAACTAGAGAGTGTACAAAACAACCAATCACGATAACTTAATAAAACCATTACCACCAGCAACCAGCATATAGAAATGCAAGATTGAAAGAAACATTAGTTTATTATCGTGTCGGTATCACAGTCATCCGACGCTCAGGTTGCAACATGTAGTGAGCAAGGAGGGGAGTGGCCGGGAGGGGAGGGGGTGGAGAAGAGTCACTGCCTTCGCGTCTGGGCGATTGCGGACCCCGGGCCCGACGTCTGACAGCCACAACCACAACGGTTCGCGCCACCTCAGTGTTTACAATTTTATTGGTTTAAATCGGAGCAAAGAAAGTAGTTTAAATTAACATTGCATGTTATTTCCTGAATATTTTCACCGCACAGGCCCTGGGCCGATGGTAAATGGGCAATGATAAAAAAAAAATAAAAAATACATATTTTAGTCGGCCCGGGCCCCCTGTGGCCCCGGGCCCCTATGCATTTTGCCCCCCTTGCCCCCCCCTGTCGCCGGGCCTGTTCTCGATTCACGAAAAAACAAACTACATCAGTGTAGTCAGCTGTTGACAGCATTGTAACAAAACTCATCTGCAACAATGCAACTTCACAGCCGGAAAAATAATCATTCTTTGCCTTTATTAAAATAACAAGATAAAAACACCTTTGGTAGATTGATTGACAAGTTAGAGTAAGTAACAACTGCGTACTAAAATTTGGACGTAAAATGGCGGATTATGCAAAACACCTGGGGCGTTGACATCCGAGTGGAAAGGGAGTTAAGACGTATCCCATAATTCTAGGCTCAAATAGGGTCGTAAAGTTGATGAAGTTTGTAAGGGCCATTGTTTACAAAGCACAATATTGTACTACTATGCATGGTCTATAAATGAACGTAAATTTTAAAATATCATCTGGTTTTAATCTTAAAAATATTCATAAAGATTTCTAGAAGACTGACGTCACAGGATACGTATTAGTAAACATAACATGAAGACCAAAAATGACAAAACGCCTCAAATCCTGCTATAATATCCTACAAGTTTCATAAAAAACTCAAATAAATTAATAAACAAATATGCCAACAATACGCGTTATTATGGACCTTAATGACTAATACATTGACTGCGGTACAACATGCTCTATTTCGGTACATGACTACTGTAGTGTCGCAATGGAGGTGTTAATAGGCTTTGACCATGCGTCTATTCCTTAATCAGGGTTAGAGATTACACATATCATTATGTTAACAAAACTAATTCAGAGCATTATTGTTTCAAATCGAATTTATTCAGTAGTACATGTTTCTTTACGAACATTTTACCTTTTTAATTATGACAATCGATGGAGGAAATATGATTGACACCGGGAGAAAAAGTTTTAAGAAATGAAATAATCCATTATCTCATCAAAAAATGTAAACTTTATGTATGCTATTTTAATCAATTAAATATGTTTGCTAACCAATAAAAACAATATGTGTGATTGTGTGAACAGGATTATAAAGTATTTCGAGTTCTGAAGTGCTATCTTATCTCATAGTTCGTATCTGGCTGGCACTAATACCTCCGGGCACCCGCAACAAAGACGACGGAAAACATCCCTCGAGATAGCACATATTTCTAAGAGATCAAGAAGATCAAGAGATCAACTCGCCTCTCTTCCTAGTAATACGTTCACAAGTTTTGGATACAGATTGATAACGGAAACTATTCTATATAACTATTTAAATCAAAAGACAAAACTTTACCCCTACTTGAATGAAGTGAAAAGTATCTGAGAAAAGTTGTTTTCTGATTTCGAACAAGACCTGATCTCAGTTTAATTTTCATAGGTTTTTTATCCTGTTTCTTACCAATACAACATTTACATTTAAGTTATTTTTTAACGTCTTCCTTTTTAGCAATACTATCGTGTGTGTCTGCATTTGTTCATTATCTTGATTTTTGTTAAATTTTACATTTGCCTATTAATCGAGTTAATCTCCTTATTTGTATTTAGAGAATATTTTTCATTTTTAATCCAAAATCTGGTTATAAAACAGGCAGTCTTATAGACTTATTGATTTCAAGAAGTTTTATTAAATAAAATATTTTATCCTTTTCACATACAAAATGTGTGAAATTTGCCACAATCTACTATTCTAAATTTAATCCTACTAATTAAAATTTCTACCTGGGTGTAAAAGTTTCGTGCAGTGCTGCCCCTGACAGAGAATGAGCAAACTATACATGTCCTATCTGGCGCTGCAGCCTGGTGGCAAAAGTAGTAACTATTTATTTCTTCGACTAATAACAGACTTGGCCGTGTTGCAAACACATGCATTCTTTGAGTGTATTAGTTATACAATACAATGTACAATGTGTAACGAATTAAATTAAAGATACATTGCACATCTGATATTTGTTGATTAATTATTCAGTGATGTCGGTTATTGAATCTTTGAGTATCCTAATACAGGTTTCAATTAACGCTAAAGTTTTGCATAATTAAAATAAGACTGATTTTTTTACAGTTTTTGTTACCTATGTGTTAAAAGTAAAGAATAATGATCAAGCATATGTCTAGTTGTTTAAAACTCGCATATGTATGTGGCCTTAATTATTTTTTTATAATTTATGATTTTTATTTTAACTGTAGAAAGTAATATTCTATGCATTTTAAAACGTACAATGTGTTTGAAACAACCTTAAGTATTTTAATGTTTTGTTATCAAATTTATGGTAATAAGGTCAATTATATTAAATGTTTTGGAAATTTGAAATTTATTTACAGGTACTGTTTATTGAATTGACTAGGTAAATCATATCTAGTATATGTATAGCCATTTCATGAACAAGAAATATGCTGTATGAGTAAAACTTTTTGAAAAGTTTCATCCTTTTATACATATTTGTTCTAAAATCTATTGTACATATGTTGCATTATTTTTATATATCCAAATCCAAAGAAGTATAGGTGTGATGTGTACGAACCAGAGGTAGATAAATTAACAAATCAACATTAAAATCTTTTGAACGTATTCGTTTTTATAAATCTGCAAACTTAATGCTTACAAAATAATGCCTGCCTTCTTAGCAAACTCATCCAACAAACACCTTGGCAGTGTGACACATGAAGCCTACCTGATTCACTGTTAACATTCATTTATTTCAATAATATGAAATGAAAATACCTAATATTTGCTTAATGAACAAAATCAATTGCTGTGCATAATGGATACATACTAACACAAATATTGTTTATGTGTATGGACTCGTGATTTGTTTCAGCTGGAATATTTAATTGCAGTACGTATTGATGTCAAACAAATTGTGTTGTATTTTCATCACAGGTTAGTGAGGTGTCACAAGCAGTTCCGAGAATGGTAGAATATAAGTTGATGAGACAAATCATTTAAGGGAAAAGCTACATTGGCGATATTCTATTCAAAATTATTCTCATTTTTGACAGTAATTGATATTCTTTATTTTAATGTAAGGGGTTTTTGCTGTCTGTCAATAATATCAGGTGATTGGACATCAGTCATTACATTGCACTGCCAACAGAGATACTTTAAATTTAGTAGTTCATTATATCGGACGACTCTACAACAATTTATCGAAAATAAAATTTTAATATGGCAGTTTGTAATACATTTTGAATACTGGACAAGTCTAACATAAACATAAATATAAGTATAGCTAAGTTGCCCACAGTTTTAATGTTTTCATTGGACAAAAAGACGACAGATGAGCAATGTTTTGTCAACAAAATTAAAACTTTCTAAAGATTCACATAATCTATAATTGTTATTTCACAGATTGTAATTCATGCATATTTCATCACAAGGAGAGTACAGTAAAATTGCAGGAAAAATTCCGCTTTTTTATGGAGAATAAATGGACCTCTAAATATTTTATCACATGAATGTTGCAATTTTAAGCAACTACTACAACAATACAGTATGAATGAAAAATATTGATACATTCTGCTTAGTTTTTGATGGATAAAGATGGAGGGATGGAACTCGGGACACCGTTCTAGGAAATAGAAATGAACTTTTTAGTCACGTCACAACTATTCCCATCCCAAATGGGATTTTGGGGAGGCCGCTCAAAATTTTTAAATGTCAAGACCCATTATGTGACACCTCATTTGAAATGTCTTGATAAAACAAGAAGAACAGTGGAAACTAGAGTTTTCTATCTCAACCCAGTACAAAAAAGCAGCTCATTGAAATTAATTAAAAATTAATCAAAGCAAAACATGAAAATTAACATCCAAAAGGTAAATAAATTTAATAGAAAACCATTTTCCTTACAAACTAAAGCATGTTTTACAGTTGTAACCTGCTGCAGGGCAGGTGATCCCTTATCTTATCAGTTTTGACTAAGTCCAGTAACATGTTCAGTCTCTCGTTGGAATTAATAATATTAAGAGTGTTTTTGTGATACCTTACGTTGAAATGGAGTGTTTAAGTGAACAAGACCGTACTGTGATCCTGTTATGTGAGGCTACGGGGAGACCGGAGACCGGGTGATATGATGAAGTAAGGAATTTATTTGATGACACTTATCCCAATCGAACCCTATCCATGCTTTTAACTTAAATAGTTTCAATGAGCTTCCATGTTGTACTGGGTTGAGATAGAAAGCTCTAGTTTCCACTGTTCTTCTTTTATCAAGACCTTTCAAATAAGGTGTCACTTAATGAATTCATAACCACTGTCATTTACAACTTTACAAACTGATGTTTGAGATATACCTAATATTTGAGAAATATTTCTTGTTGAGACATGAAGATCTTCTACAACAGACTGTAAAACGTCAAGTGACAATGCTTCGTTTGTAACCGATTATAATCGTTTGAGGCGGTCTTTAACGCTGCCGGTTCTGAGGAGTGGCGCAAGAGAAACTCGGTCTGGTGCACTAACCAATACACAGAACCAAAACCTATAACCTATCCTTCACCTTTACCGCTTGTAAATTATGGAACTCCTTACCAGATTCTGTCAAACCAATTGAGAGCCGGGAACGGTTTGTGGCGGAGCTGAGACGGATGATCGTGGCGGGCGGCGGGGCTACTCTTGGAATCGTGACTGTGTGAATGGAAGAGTGAATGGAATACCGTAAGTGTAAGTTATAATTAATAAGCCTTAATTTACATTATTAAGATTAATTTGTTTTAAGAGGTTAAATGTAAGAAAGGACCATATGGTCCTAATTTCGCCTCAATAAAGAAGTGTTTCTTTCTTTCTTTCCTGGAAATGTTGGATTGCTTTAGGTACAGAGTTTCGATTGGGATAAATTTCATTAAATAAACTGTATTGTTGTTTGTGAATAAACAACATAGAGTCTTGAGAAAGTTGATAAAGACTTGATTATAATAATTTAGTCAAGGGTATTTTAGTATCATACTGTTACTGGCTGAGATTTAACTAACGTTATTAAGTTGCAAATAAACTGATACTCACACATTAATTTAGGAAGCAAAGTAAGTATGTGTCATCGATTACATAATATGAACCGTATTAGAAAATAAAATAAGTATACGTTGAATTGCAATAATATACATAAAAAAGAGAACAGCCAAGCCTACTATTATTAATATCCTCTCCGGTAAACGAGCTCATTTACAGATTTAACAGGATTCTGAGATTTTCTCTTCAGGCTTATTTGGAAGAGCTTGTACGTTCGAGGCTTACATATATAAAAATGTAATATGTACAGATCACTATCGCCATTCGGAATATTAGTTGGGTTATGGGTAAGGTATCGTGTTATGTGTTGAAAAGTCTCAATCTATGCATACAATTTAATTTTATAACGGTTCTAAATCTAATACCCTATTTAGCCTATACTGTTCAGTAAACCCCACTGTTCCCCTGTAATTATATCCTCATGGATTGACTCTACTTAGAGAACATAATAGCAGTATGGAGTCCCAAGACTCCGGAAAGTGTCACAACAGGCTAATATTAATTTTCTGTGATTTTCTAAATTACGTATTTATAGTCTTATATCAAATTATAGAGGGCTTTATACTAATAAATAAATCTTAGCCTTTAGAGCTGATAATAATAATTTACTATACACACACTAAAACACTACAAATTACTATTGAGAGAGATTTTTCAGAGTGTAAGTTACTATTTACACTCTGAAACTATTCTTTTATACTGACTGTATTCCTGAGACGAATCGCTGCCTGACGTACCTATTCCAAAAAACACTTGTAACACTGAAAACTTCCCTTTTAAAGTCGCAAAGCATCCCAAATAATATTTAATACAAACATACTTCCTTTTAAATTGACTCCAGGCATGCTGGTGATCACGCAAGTTGATAGCATCGAAATTTTTGCCTCGAAATCCTTGACCACAGCGTGTTGGTAAGTCTCCCACTGGTACCTGCACCTACCTCTTGCAGGCAAAACCAGGCAGTGCTCAACAACATACGCCTCTACCTGCTGCTGAAGCATGGCCGTCTGCTGGCAGGAGTCAGCACGGAGAGTCTGCAGTGAGCTGCGTAGCCTGTTTGCCGCCCACTAAACCGCCAACAGTGCCCACCACAATCTCGTGCTGCTTTACGACCTCAAGGCTTAAGTTAGTTAAGCCAAGACATTAATAAAATACACATTGCTTCACCCTAGAAGGGCTAAGCACGCGCAACTGGCCTTAATAGTAAAAAAGTAGGAACTGAATTATGTTCATAATTTACTGTACAATACGTTAGTGTTAATATTTACAAGTTCTGGCCTTGATAACTCTTTACTATACGCAAAATTAATGCTTACATTGCTGAAACAGGCCAGTTTGTCTAACGGATATCACCACACTTATGCCAGAAGTTTAGTTTAACACAGCCACGTATAAAAGAAGCGTTTACGACAATTTGTTTTATCGTACAATCGAATCTTATAATTATTACATATGATACAATATAATGGGTTCCTTCTGATGTCTGTAGACACCTTCGATGCTGACACACGCACATTGACCTCCGAGAATCATTATATAAGACATTTATATGGATACTAAATCCATTAGCCACTTTGAGAAAACGTTAAGAACATGACCGGGTTTCACAAAACACTGGAGTAGTCAATGAGTGCCGATGGTCACTTTTCAACCCAACATTTTTGTTACACTGTATCTTTATTTTTCCACAGACATTCTGTCTATTCTGTCCCAACAGCTATTTTATTTTTAAATCAATCATAATGAACAATTTAAATATTTTCAATTCAAGAGTTGCCAGAATGATTAGCTATATTAAGAATGCCATAGTATAATCCCCACCATTTAATCCACAAATAATTCACCGAATAATGTACTTCTTCAGACATAATGCAAAACTTCTATCATTATTTATATTTACACACTAATTCCGTATTTCTACTAGAATGGCGTCATAGTGTTAAAGGATTTCAAATACGACCAACCGTATTATTTAAGATACATTTTTCAACTTTTAATTTATTTTTTAACCATTTAGTTGAAAGAAACTATACTACTCTTCACAGTAATATAACAATTTAAGAAAAAGTTTCTACATTGTTGGTGTGAAACTTGAGAATGATCCAGTCGTAAGGTTAAACCCAAGTTACTTTGTTTATCTTAGTTTATACCACAGCTTATCTAAAGTGGCACTGATCTGAGCTTCTCCACCCTAATTATGTAATAAAATATATATTAATAGCGAATGTTATAATCATGGTCCAACTTAAGAAGAGGTCTTCACTACAGAAAATCTATTCATATTGTGATTAAAGTAAGTTAATACAAATTTAAGTTGTTCATATTTAAGGATCTTATTTAAGAGTTTAAAAAAAGCAGGCCAAGCTCAAAAGTATGTCGCTTGAAGGAAACAGCATTGCTACATTGCATTGCATATCATTGCTAGGTTTAAAGAGCTTCCATAACCATAGTAGCTCAGCTGGATATTTATCCGTAGCGGGCAGCACCGGCTGGGACGGGAGAGAAGGGTTTGTCCTCGGCCTATTGTTAACGACAATAATCGTAACCGTCCATCAGAGCACTTTGCTACATCGGTTGGGTCGGTCATAAAAGTACCCTATTTAAATTCTGAATATCAGGGCAAATAGTATACACCCGTCTAATATCTTAATAATCACTCACATTGTTAGCTTATAGTGTGGATTCTATCATCTATGTATAGTCAAAATATATTTCTTTCTACCGTGCACATCTCATAGAGGGTTCTAATATTTATAAAATATACTTGTATGAATGTGATCTTAGGTTTATAAAATAGGAAAACAGAAAAGAAATAAATTCACAAGAATATAATTAGTAATTCCACACTCAATGTAGTGCGAACCAGCTGAATAATTGGTGGAAACACAAATCAGACGATCAGTACAGCTAATTTAATGTAGCTGAAACTCATCTTCTTAACACGAGGAATTATTTAAAAGTAAAATATCATAAATAATATCGTTGAGAAATAATTTCTGAAACCAAATCTAATATTTAGACTCTTGAACTTCTTTCATAGCGATACATTGGATATATAATTTGATAATTAACGGTTCGGTGGCATAACAAATGCATATTGTACGTGGCACCACAGTGACGTCCTCGGTGTTGGTCGTTTATATGTGGTTTATACTATCGTGACATTAGTAATTATTGGTGCAGAAACTAGGGTAGTTTATTATATTATGTACTGAGTAGTTCCATGTTTAAAATTGTATTGGTTATGATGCATTTCTATGGTTTATTTTTTAGGTTTTATTAAGATTGCAGATTTCAAGGTGTAAAGTTAATCGATGAAACTAGTAAAATATCGCTCTATAAACTGCTTGGAGCCGGTATTGTTCAAATTTTACATCTCCGACCACTGCCAGTTGTTTGAAGAACAAATGGATACAGTCCAGGACTCACTGAAGAGGCCATTATTCGCTGACCTTCACATATAGCCCCAAGCGTGCCAGTTGACCATAACCTAAGCTGAATACAGAAAAAAAACTCAATGTACAATTTGTTACATGCACTCGGAGAGAGTGGTGTGAGGTTTGAGCTTGACAACAAATGCTCATCGAAAGTGAGAATCCTAAATGTCGTAGAGAACGAAGAACTTTCATTTTCTGTGCACACTACTCATACTCTTAAAAGGTAAGACGTATTTTCAAGAATCAATCCAGCAAACGTTTGTATGGATTAAACCTCAACTTTCTCTCGGTTGTGAATGTGGTACCTCGCAAATGGAAATATTTTTGAATGGATAATTCCAATTAAATTCAAAACTCTACAATACGCGGTGTGTGCCAAATTATGCTATACGTTACTAATATGTTGGTCAGTGCAGAATATTGACTGGCTGAATGGTAAACAAAGTTCTAGAATCCGGCTAACTGCACAAAAGGTGAGATTGATTGCGGTTGCATAAAGAGGTCTAAGCCGGCCATTATACACAGCTTCACTTCCGCCAAGAGAGGCTGGAGATGGGCAGGAAGAGTTTCTTCTTCGATCCCAACATTTATAACTGCCTCCACGAACGCCTGAAACATCTTTCTCTTCAGCTCGTCTTATCGCCGTGCTATGGTTATGTTTTGTTTTTTTTAGTCCTACCTATTGGAGGACTCTAAATAATATATTATACAGTAGAGTAGATTAGTGATATAAAAACCCCTTAACCAAAATATCACTAAGGGAGTGAAAAGAACATGTTTGTTTCTGCTGGATGAGCCAACCACAAGCCTAGAAAGTTGTGTTTTTTGTGTTGAAGCTGTAACAAAGATTTTATATAACAAAGAGATAAATAAGTTTAAATTGAAATCTACCTTGATCAGCCGGAAGTGGGTTATGATCAAGACTTTACTGGTTTTGAGTTAAAGCCCCCTTGTGTTAACTTTAATTCCAAACATCTTGCATGTTTTAAAACCAGCCCACTGTTATCAGATCATCTCTGGACATAGAAAGTACTGTTATTGTTTAGTTGTAACATAATTAATAGTTATCACTCCGTAGATCTAATAATTTTTTTATTTGCTTTACAGTTATAAATAATTCAAAATACGAGTTACATCATATTCAAAGTTGGGTTAAATTAACTGAGATACTGAAGAAAAAGTGTTATTTATAATTTAAGCTATGGTAAGTAAGAAGAATACGCAATTAATAAATTGTTAGCGCATTAACCAGGGAATGTACAAGTGCACTGGTACTGTATGGTTTTGTTTTATTCTGTTTTAAACATAGTAATTAAAATAATAATATTTAACTTTCTCACTTTTTTTCATTTGGTTTAAAATTGCCGGAGGTGGCTTTAAATTATCTGTCAAACGTTTTGCAACTGGAAAGATCGATCAGTATCGTCATGTGACAACTAACCCATGGAAAGACGAAGAGGTTCATAAACTTCAGAAAAAGAAAATTACGGTTTGAAGTGTAAAGAAGAAGGAAAGCCTCGCCTTGGGCGACTAGACAC